>NW_023998434.1:556450-725432 GCF_014805625.2 Glossina fuscipes | reverse complement strand
ATATACATATATATTTGCAATTATTTACATCATTTAAAATAATATTTTTTGGTTTAGATGCCATTAGAGTAAAATTTTTTTTTTTTTTTTTTTGCTTTTTTCAATTTAATCTTGAAATAATTTTTATTTATTTTTTTTTTAATTTAAAGAAAATTAATTCAAACTGGAATGTAAATGCAAGCTGATGAACGAAAAGAATTTTTGTAATTGTATGATAAACTATTTTCACAATCACTCCGATAGACGGACGGAACGGATGGACTTATTGTAATTTCAAAATTAGTTTTTCCTGTGATATGCGTACAAAAATTATTTCGTTACTCTTGTCATCGTTGCCATTTGCAGCGGAACTGACCCAGAGAGTGTACCACCACAAAGTTAATCATGAAAATATTAAAAGTTTTGAATAAATGTTTTACAAATGCTGACGACGCACACAGAAATGCAATGCAATAATACAATCCGTTCGTTACTGTTGGTGCTGTTATTCATATTCAAGCGCATTTCAAACGCAGAGAATTCTCTTCCGGTTTAAGTTTGTTCATTAATAGCATGTTAAGTATGTGTTTGTATGATTCTGTGTGTACAAAAAAAAAAAAAAAAAAAAAAAATCATAATTTAAAAAAAAAAAAAAAAATGCTCTGCTATATGGGATGACATGAATTCTTCTTCTCAGCTTCGTGAAAGTTCACAACACACACAGTGCGATCTGTAGTGCATTAAACTTCGTATATATACTTTACAGAGCAATTTATGTTAATTCCGTATCAAATATCCTACCAATCTGCATGTTATGCATGTTATATGCATGTTTTATGAAATCTTCTTCATGAGTTATTTCAAATTTTCACATTTTCACAATAAGGATGTATTTTTCTAAATATTCATATGATAGGTGGGCTTGTGTACATATATATATCTATATATATATATATATATATATATATATATAAGTAAAGTCCATTAAAATATTAAAAATGATCATTAACACGTAAAGCTTTTAAGACAAAATGTGCTCATTTCAAATGCTCGTACAACAACATGCACAAAGTTCATATGTTTGTCTGCTTAACAGATGCAAGATATTACTTTTTTCAAACTCCCTCTTGGAAAAACTATGTATATATATATATACATACTTCGTATAATTTGCGTGCTTAAAAGTATTGAAATACTTCGTAATCAAATATGTACGAGGATCCTGCGATTTTATGAAAATGAAATTGTAATAGAAAGTACGCGGAAGCATAATGCGACAATAAAAATATACTACAAAATGTGTAGCGTTAGTGAAACGTTAGTGTGACACATCAGTCAGTTTGATCGAACTATGCAATAGAAATGAAAGTTCGAAAGTCAAGCAGTAGTCCCAACTGCATATCGAGAAACTGAACTCTTCGAGGTATGGTACACAACAAACAAACATACTTGCTGAATTCATTTCTTTCGCCATTTTAGGGGTACTTAAGTTATTGGCAAGGTATCGTTTAGTGGGTTTTGAAGAGTAAAGCAGCAGTAAATAAGCATTTATGGTATTAGAATCCTAAACAAAGAAAAGCATATGTTGACCCAGAATAACTAACTATTCAGATCTTTTGCAAAGCTGAATACCGAGATGTGGCACATTACCATGCATTTAGTGGGGTTAGAAAGCAGGAATTTCTAAAGTCTAATGAAATTGGTACATCTGGAAGGTATTAGGTCCAAATAGTCAAACTAAGTACAACGCTTCATGGAAACGTCCCAGTTACGAGCTAAAGGAACTAGAGAAATAGTTTCACTTTATGGGAAGGCCAGCCCGCATACAACAAAAACAATCAACCAAGTAATTTTCGAGTTGAATTGGGAACTACTTCCCAATTATCTTGCGGCTTACTTCCTAAATTAGGCTCCTATTGATTACCACATGACCATAATGAATACATCGACTATTAAGCTTTTTATCAAGCATGCTAAAGTAAATTTGGATTTTTTCAAAAAATGCCGAAAATTTCTTTGCACACCTATTACACATAGTGCATACAATTTAGAAATAAATGTAAAATTGAATATAAAATTGGAGTTAAAAGAAATTCATTGCATACTTGAAATGGATGCGAGTATCATAGAGATGAGATGTCCGAAATAAAAACAACACTAGGTACGAAAGTTGTTCCATAAATAAACAGAAACCCGGTTTTGCTGCAATAATGATCTAGATTGAAACATCTAATCCCATAAGATGTGAGATGAGTTACAATGGTTCACAAAACCTTAATATAAAATTCAAATTATTTTAGTGATCAGAGGTTAAAATCTCACGAGATTGAGAAATATAAGTTTAAGCTTCGATTAAGAGTTCAAAAGTCAAGCGTTCAAGTCAACTTCCGGACCGCTATACAAAGAAAACAGACAATTTGCAAATGAAAATGTAACTAAGGTGTTAAACTATTTCAAAAGAAATGACATAATCCAAAATTTCTTGAGAAGGGATTTGACATTTTTGAAACACGTTACCTGAAGTTTATTTACTTTGCCATTAGAACTAAATTCAATGCACATTGTATCTTTTCCCTTATGTTAATATTTCAATGCATTTCACATGAATATTTTTACTTTACAAAAGTACACCTATACATATAAAACGTAGTAAGAGTAAGTTATATTGAAAGTCATGATCGTGTAGTACGTACAATGGGACAAGTTTAATATTCTAACATATAAGTGTTAGCAAGCGAGTAGAAAAAAATCTTTGGCAACTCTTCAGAGTAATAATTAAGTAAAGTATTGTTGTAGTTTTATTTAGTTTACGTGTAGAAATAAATGGACAAGCACAATGTATAAATGTATACATGTGTACATATATACGTATATATGCATTACAATTCGCTTTTCAAAACACAACATTGATATTTTTCTACACCAAAACGGAAACAGTTCATTTACTTAAATGCTCGACCAACTACAACACCCTACCGCTTTCATCCGCATTGACTTCGTCGGCTAAAGTGCAAAAATTTTATTACACAAGACCAACGTACAAAAAAAAAAAAAAAAACAAAAAAATAGTAAAAGAGATAAATATGTAATAACAACACATTTGCCAGAGTTGCGCGGGTGGTATAATAAAACATAAACACATACACACACGCTAATTTCAACTGTTACAAACAACTTTCGGAAGTAGCGGAAGCTTTCCTCTTCACGCCACATAATAATCTCTGCATTTTCTATGTTTTGTTCTATTCCTAGCTGTTTGGCAATCAGGCCACACATTGCCAACAAAGTGGACGATACTATAATATTTACGAAGAGACTCGAAGAGTGGCTTAGCATGACACATGCAGACATAAGTATATTTGTATATTTGTATATGTGAAAAGCACAACAACTATTATAAAAACTTAAGTAAAACATTTTTACATTAGCGGAAGGTGCCTCATAATCATATAAGTTCATGCTATGGTGCTTTTTCGTCGTAACATTATGCATAGCAACAAAGTTATGCAACAGCAATTTTGTCACAAAAAAAAAAAAAAAAAAAAAAATGAAAAAAAAAAACGAAAAGAATTATAATTCTTCCAAGTTAGAACATACAATACCGAGGTGAATAGTCATCTTGTATGCCGTGCGTGGGCATTCACGACGACACACAAAGCGAAGAAACTTTACAAAAGTTCCCCTTCTCCCTGTAAGAGCATCACTGAAGAAGATTTACAGCTTGTGATGAAAATACACTGTAATCTCTTATTGATATATGCAGGCCGTTGCAAATGGTATCCTTAAGGAAGCACTTGCTTCACAACTTTAAAAGAATGCAAACACAAATCTTTATGAATAATTTGCCATTAGTTTGTATCGCACTTTTTATGCGGGTTGGCTGAAAATTTTCCGAGCTAAGTAGAAAAAAAAAAAAAGTACTTTTTACAAAATTCGATTTTATTCTATTACTTAGGCCCCTTCAAGACCATTTTATCAAGACTTTCAAAATACTTTCCAATTTTCACAATAAAGTCATATTTTAATCCAAATCTTGCCTGCCGAGGATGCTCTTGAGATTTAACCACAGAATATAGTTGCTGGGGATTGGACGTGGAGAATAAGGTGGGTTGGGTGTTATATCGCGCTTGGAACTATCGGCTTGCAACACGGATCAATGGAAGCAAATGTAAATAGCTTTTCCATGTCTTAACTTTGACTCCGATAGGACTTACAGCGATGGCGGCTAAATCAATTAATAAGCATACCCGCGATTCAATTTGCAATAGCTATTCTTTAAAACTAATTAAGAACATCCCTTTCATGCGTATATACATATACGTATATACTTATGTCAGCATGTGTTGTGCATATATAGATATATGTATATATATATATACAGGCATATTCAGATGTACATATATAAATATGTATAAATATGTAAACATATATAAGCACATATACATATCTATTCTCTATCTAATTTATTTATTCACACATTTAATATATATGTGCATTCATTCGATATTCTAAAAGATTTAAATCCGTTATTTATTTGTAATAAGCACTACATATAATCAAGTTTAGCTCTTTGATGCATTATTTCGGATAATTTCAGTATAACTGATGTAGTGGTAAAATTTTTGATCCGTTTCATTATAAGCGCAAAAATTTATTTTATTTTACAACGCTCGACGATTTATCAGTATAAAAAAGATGAACAGTTGGGACCCGTCACATTTTTTTTTATATTTAATTTGTTTTATATTTAATACATCGATTACGAAAAAATATCAACTGCGTAATGCTTTCATTTTTAATTAATTCCCATGGAAGGGAACAATGTGGAGGGCAAAACAGAGATTGGAAAAAAGCAATAATAACAAAAAAAGAAAAAAAAAAACAAAAAAACAGAAAAATTGCTTTCCCCAATAAAATTATTAAATATGTCGATATGAGTTCGTTTTTAAGCCACAACAAAACAGTTAGCGCGCATCGAAGCCTTTCACAGGGTTAGCCCTTCATTGAGCATCGTTCACACCATTGCAATGAAGCGTAAACATTTTCAATTTTTTTCCAACATCTAATTGCTTAGAGACTATACATATAAAACAAGGGGAAAACGAATGAATGACTAAATCTAGGGAAAAGTATAAACAGAGAGAGAGAGAGAGAGAGAGAGAGAGCTTTTGTATTTCCGTACATTTTTGCAACGCTTTGTTGTATTGCTTTGTAAATATCTAAAGTTGCATAGCGATGCATTAAAAACATCGACATCGATTCGTAAGCTAAGGGGTAGTTAATTAAACTCTTTTTTTTTTTTTTCTTTTTTTTTTTTGCTTTATTATCGCTATTGTTGCTGTGCATTTGAAGCCTAATTATACGCAAGACAGGCAAGAGTTTTGAAGCAAATGCATGCCTTTGCTGTGCTCCTCCATTACCATATTCCATTCTCATTACCTAATCAGTTTTAAAAATGATTACAGAATGAATACTTTTTGCGAACCTGATAGAAAGGAATTAAAGCCGCTTTTGATTTCTAGTCTATAATTGTACTTTTAACTTATATATTTTATATCATATGCCTATTATCGATTCAGATTTCTTAATTTATTCAATCGCACATCACAATTTGTTCGGTTTTAATAATATCTATGTCTTACATAAGACATTCAAGTGGTCGAAGGAGCGTCAAAAATAAACCTCTTAGTTGAGAAATCGAATTCAATGAAAAATTAAATCCAATAAACTGAATAAATTACCCTTAATTTGGTTTGACTTGAACAAGTTGTGAAGTCAAAATCCGCTAAAAGGCTAGCTAAGGAAAAAAAAATTGATTCGTTTCAAAATTGAACTCGATTTTGCACTTACTCTAGCATAATTTTAGGAGACAAAGACGAAGATTATAAACTTCGAATAAGCGAATTACGGTACACGAATTTGCTAGTACGAGCAAATGCTAAACACTTTCCCTCCCATATCTAAGAAATGTAGCAAACAACTATTAAACTTAATAAACGAGAATCGTCTGACGTCTTTGTGAAATGATGACCACAATTAGCTAATCATCGTCGCCCGGCAACACATGAGACCAGTATGCTGTTAATCATTGCTAAACGGTATGTTTACTACTCTAATAGATTTAAAAAGTCCTCGCATGACCTGACGTAAACTGAAGATTTCTTATTCCTCTACCGTACAAATTTCATATATATGAACATGAGATTTTATCATTTCATCATTATAAATATTCGTTTTATCGTTCTTTTAGTGTCGAGTTAATTTAATACTATTTAAAAGTATGTGTCAAATTGGAAGAAAACAAACACAGTCACTCAAGCGCCCATCTATACTTGAAACGATATGTCTCGAACTCAGCTACATTGAAACGATCAATTGAGTTTTATAAAAATGTATTGACAAATTGTTCGCTCGATGCACTACTCACAATTTCCATAAAAGTTTTTCTCGTCCTTATTGCATTTTCTCGAAAATTTATTTATTCCCAACCAAATTCCAATCAAAAAAACTAGAAGAACTGCAAAGAAGCCTAAACTTAAACTTAAGCTAATACTACTAATAATAATAATAATAATAATAATACGAATATCTAATCGGGTAGTGCTGCATTAGGCAGCATAACAATATATATAACTATACTTTTAATTGTAATAATAGAATCACCAAACTGATCAAAACAAGATCAAAGAAAGTTCTTCCTTCTGTTATAAAGCCTACATACGAAGCGAAATGAACTAAACATTAAATAATTCATAAGGCAATGAGTGAGTTATAAAGCTGGAAGACAGTGTCATAAAGATCGACCCGGAACATTGATGTCGACAATGCTTAATAGAAGAGAAGAGAAAACTCAGCTCGAAATCAATTTAAACCTGATCACTTCCCATCTTCTGACCATTGACGACAATCGTGTCAGGTTAAGTTTGTTTTCATATGACGGAAGAATTCTAGCGGCATCCCCTGGCAAAACACGCAAAGCAAAGAGAAGAAAATTTTTCTACGCAGACTCAACTCGATCAATCTGATATTGATAATAAGATGCGCACAGAATTAAAAAATATACAAAAATCGGACAAACAAGCGCAGTATATATAGACGTTTGCAAGTATGCCGATCTTTAACCCATGTCCTAATAAAGCCCAAAATCGGCTAAGCTTGAGCGCGGAGTCAAGCATTATACCCAAATCTTTAAAGCAAGTTATATTCTCCAGCACGTAATTGTTGATAGAATAAATAGCAAGTGGGAAGTGGAGATACCCAAGAAGGGAACATTGTCTTGCATTTTCTTAAATTATGTAACGTTACTCTTTGAAAGTTGTAGGCGTTGCTAGCTTAAATCATAGCACCGACGTACTCCACGCCGACCGATTCGGAGAACGTAGCGAGGATTTGCAAAAAAACGTTGAAAATATTAAAAAGTTACTCAGCCTAATTGATGAAATCAAATTCTTAGTGGAGTTCGTTTCGCTGCAACCTTTGGTTGTAAGTTTGCTTCAATTTTTCAATAAAAATGCTAAGTAAATATATAACTTGCTCGTAGTATATAAACGTGAAACAAAATATTCTAAGAATTGTTATTGAAGAATTGAAAGAGGAAAGAGAAGCTAGAAGATCGAACTTCTTCAGAAATTTAATTTCGGAAGATTTATTTAGAGTGAAATTTTCTTTTAAAATTTAAATTATGTTTGAAGTGGTTGTTTGTGAAGCGAGCAGATTGGAAAAATATTTTGAAAAATTGTCATTTTGTATAATAGATAACGTCATAATTGAATGTTGTAGAATGTGATTGTACGAAGAAGGAATATTTTTCTACATGTACACTAGACGACTACACTAGAAGATGAAGTTTGCTATTGAGCTAAAAGTTTGCATTGAAAATTACGATTTCACTTAAATGACTAATTAAAATTACCTGATAGCTTGATTTGCTCTAAAAAAACAAAACAACAACAACAAGAACAGACAGCAAACAATATTTTATATAATGCCAATCAATGCATTTATACTTTGGAATTATTTCGACATAGAAGATAATTTAATCAGGAAGTTTCAATAGGAAGTTCAAAATGTGAACGCAAAAACAAACAAATCAATAAATAAAACAGACAAGAATTTAAGATCAACGGTATAAAAGAAATTATAGTTCAACAGCTTTGTTGCAATCTCTTTTCAATAATCGAAATATAGACGGCTTGTTAGTTAGTTACTCTTACAGCTATTCGCATATATTGCCATATATACATTGAACAACTAATAGTTAAATGAATGATTAGAAACAATGTACGATATGTGAAAACAAGCAATTAAGTCTCTTCACTCTCAAATTCAGACATACAGAGAATATGTGCTGTTTGTTGTGCCAAAAGCAAAATAAAACAGCTTATCATCATCAACGTTATCTCAGCGGGAATATATATATATATATATATATATATGCATGTTGAAAAAACGATTAGAATAAAAATAAGAAAGTTTTATGAATTGGCTTAGAACGAATATTGGATTGCTCATCAATTGCTGCTAAGCATAAATATATCGGGTATTAGCATAATAATGTTTTAATTAAAAGTGTTCCTTGTAAAAAGTTTAAATACAATTCAATGTAATGATGGATGTAATGATTTTTCAAATAATGTACTTACAAAATGATTTGCTTTGTTTTTTGCTTTGTTTTCAACCATCAATAGAAGTTTTCGATGAATTTACTTCTTCCATGTATGGAACGAAGCAAAATGTTAAGCTACTCCGGAACAGTATATCCAGTATTTGTAAATGGTGCAAACGTGCCGACATCACTCCTAGTATATCTGCGAATATAAAATTGAAAAAAAAAAAATAAAAATAGAAATCAAATAACATAAATATAAGGAAAAAGCAAAATCAGTACGATATGTATTCAAATACGAAATATGAGTGAATTTCAATTAAACAAGAGAAATATATTCGCAGAATTCTAACACATACGCAAAAGAACCAAAATCAATAACTATATAGCATATACTACTGGTCGTTTGCAAAATTTTATGTGTACACGTATGTTTATATAGCTAAAGGGCTTTGCAATCGCATACAGTAGCGTAGAAATAAAAATGTTTTTTATTTATTTTTTTTATTTATTTTTTTTATTTTTATATAATGCTTTACTACTATACTTCACTGCTAATATTTGCTTGATTGGTTTCTAGAGTTATGCATAGGAGAGTAACACATGCATTACATGCAAATGCCTAAAGGTATTATGTCGCATATCTATCGCATATGGATGGGTGCAAGCAGGCATATCCGTGAAGGTGTGCAATTTTGTAGGCCGTGAACATTTCATCGAACCCGTTGATGGACTTACAAAATTTATGCTTTCATGTGTGCGTGTGTGTGTGTGTGTGTGCGTTTTTCTTCTTTATTTTGGCGTTTCGGAAATTTTTAGTGTTCAAAATCAAGGATTGTTTTTATTAATTTTTTTTTTTTTGTTTTTTTTTTCTTCCAATTTTTCAATACATAATTAGATTTCTAACCATAATTTAGAGGGAAAAAATTCGCTTTGCCCGACACCCTTTAAAAATTGTGATTTTTAGCTTTTCTCGCGAACAATATCCATTTTGCATGTTAAGCCTGAACGGTGTCGGTTTCCTCTCCAATATACATCAAAGTCCGGAATATATTAAAATTTTATTTCATCGTTGTTAATATATACATATTCATGCTCTCATGTAAATGTGCATGTGTGCACATGTGTGTGTGTGCGTGTGTGTGTGTGTGTTTATGCGAGAGAGTGAGAGAGAGCGGAAGAGATATTTTGCGTTATAATCAATACAAAAAACAATTTTTATTTTTATTTATTTATTTTTATTTTTTTTTTTATTTATTTTTTTATTTCAACGCATCACAATGTGTTGTCAGGCGTTATGTTAGCGGTTTTGCCATCATCAGCGGTTGCTTGCAATCAAAAGGACGAGAGATTCATAATTTTTTTGGTTTTATTTATTTATTTTTTTTTTTTAATTTATTTCGTTGAAATTTCATATGATTGACAAATTTGTCAAAAAAAAAAAGGAAAAAATTCGTTCAGGTCCATCCTGGTGTGTTACGAATTTTCAATTTGTTTTAATTAAGTTATCGATTGGATTGAAAAAGAATCACTATGCGCATATATATCCGGGCAGATGGTTGAACAAGTGTTAATGTAACCATCGGCCAGTATTTGTGATGGATTTCTGCTTTTATCCGACACTCTGTTTATAGTATTGAAATATTACAATATTTCTTGCTTTTTTTTATTTTTTATTTTTTTTTAACAATTTGAATTGCTTCCTTTTAAGTTCATCACAGTTAACAACGTAATATGCTGAGAATTTCAAACAGAGCGACAAAGTATATTAACTTTAGAATTTGATATTTAATGGTTTAAAGCAAGCAGCAGCAGCTTCATATCGCATGTGTAATACGAGCAATAAAAACAAAGCACTCAGATACGGAAGCGCTTATTTACTCCTACGTTTTCCTGTCTAACATCTTGTATCTAAGTACCAAGAATATATTTTCTATTCATGAGATTTATTGAGCTATGCCTAAGGCACGGCTAAAGTATGTCTTCCATATACATAAAACTTGAATAGTCTGTCACCCATTGTATTTTTAACTAACTAGCTGCAGCGCCTTCCTTTAAATACTTATTCATAAAAGATTTAAAATTTTTTCTTAGCATTACATATGGAAAAGGATTTGTTAGTTAAGACTTATCTCAAATTGTTTAAGAAAAATTATTAACGCAAGTAAACGGCTCACGTGAAAAAGACAATGTGAACGTTTATGTTCCGTCTCGAAAAGTTGAAGACCTTAAGTATAGAAGTGCGAATAAAGACTAGGACAAGGCTTGGCAACCCTGAATTGAATACTATGTACGACTTCAATGAGCGACCTTGCTAAGATACAATATCGGCAATGATCGATAATTATAAAGTGTTTTTTTTTTACGATTTGTTGTAGAGTTCGATGCTGCAATTACATTAAGTGAGTTAAACAGTTTATGGTTTAAACGTCAAGAATAGAATTTTGCGAACTGATAGGAGCGTTGAAATTCATTTCATTCCAAAAGGCTGGCGAATCTCTAACGCTATTTATCAGGTTAACTAAAAAGCTAAGATAAGAAGAACCTACGTTTTTTCTATCGTAAATTTAGGCTTCTTTGCTTAATATGCTTTATTCTCGTGAGGACTTTCGTAAAGGATTTACAAAATATGTTCATCTTTCACTGCTCTCAACCAATTACTTGTGTAGACCAGTTTCGACTATAAAATATTGAAAATCAGTGTTTTTTTTATCGGATAAACATTTAATTTTCATAGTAACCGATTCAAAATTCCAAATTCCCAAATTCATATCACTTGGTAAATTCGGTAAAGAATATTGGAAAACTGCTTCTTTCTTTCATACAACCACTGCTTCAATTTTAGGCATTGTATAGAGAGTGATCGTGACCGCATGGTCCGATTCAATCCACTTTTGGTGCGCACCGTCCTTGACCCGATATATGCAAGTCTAGTAAATTTCAAAAGTTTCGACCTGATTGAACATAAAAACGCCTGAACACACATCCAACGGCCAGATAAGTTTAAATCGATTCAGAAAATAATTCTAAATCAATGCAGGTCTAAACTAAGACGTTCTGGATTATGGATAGATTCACAGAAACTTAGTATACCATGATATCGGAAATCAAAACAATCTAACAGAATCCACTTAGGATTATTATAGAAGTGCAACAAGAAAACTCCGCTATATACAAAAACTTTCTCATTTTTGATTAATTGCAAAACAAATTTAACATAATGTGTTTAAAATGAAAATAGCCTTAAGCGCTTTCAACTAAATGGCTGCGTGGATGAAATTATTTAACGTGTTCGGTTTCAAGAACATACGCTCTTTAAATGTCTGACTTGTGCACTTATCCACTTATTATATTAAAAAGTCTGTGTCAGTCTTTAAATAAGTAAAATTAAGTTAAAAACAAAAAAAAAAAAAAAAAAAAGAAAAAAGAGCAGACAACGTCGACAACGAGAACCAAATATAACAAAATTTTTAATTATAAATTAAAAACAATACAATCCATTAACTAAAGTATGCAAACACACACGAATACACGCACATAATTAACATGAAAATTATAATAACGCAACCGAAAAGCACTAGAATAGCGTAACAGCAGCATGCAGCCACTCTATGCGATAACGTTATTATGGTTAACATAATAAAAACAGTGCGTGTACATGACAGTCAAGTGATTATAAGTGTTGATAACCTTTTGTTAAAAATACATTTTAATTTTTTTTTGTTTTTATTTTTTTTATTTTTATATTTTTTTCAATTAAAGAAAAAATATCATAATTACTTTTCTCATTCTCACTCTTTACGTTTTTTTATGCTTTATTTTCCTCTCCGATTTAATATTGTATACACATGCAGTTAACAAATTCAGACGCTACCTCGGTCACTCTTAAAGGTGTAACTCGAGAATTAACTGGCAATTATCAATGTGAAGTATCGGAGGATGCTCCACTCTTTCACACTGATATACGTTCAGCGCATATGCAAGTTATTGAATTGCCCAAAGATGATCCGGCTATGCAAGTCGATAAGAAAGTGATAACATCAAATGATAATTTCAAAGCGGTGTGCACAATTGGTCCCTCCTATCCACCGGCAAATGTCACTTGGTACATCAATGGCCGAAAAGTAAGTAAATGATCATAATATCTTAATCAAAGCATTTAGCTGAGCTAATCGATGAGAAGAGAGACATGGGGTTCTTTATAACTTTAATTTTATGATAAACATATATCAAAAAGAATTCCAAAAAGTATTTGTTGTAGAAAAGATTTACTATTATTATCCGATTTGCTGTACCATCGCCAAACATATATTCTAATCCTATGCAAACTCTCCATCGGCCAATCATTTTCACGTACAACACTTCATAAAAGAGCCAAAGAGGGCATAGGACTCAAAGCTAAATAGAAAATATATTCGCCCGATTTTCGTTGCGTTCGAATTAAGGATGACTGCACAGACTATATATAGAAACAACTTTCCAGAAGCTCGCACCTATGCGTTATTTTATGAACATATACAAAATTTCTACGTTTTACAATTGTAAAGGAAATGTCACGATTATAACTCTTGGACTGAACCTGTGGCAGCTCTATTTCTTTACCCATTTCTATCTGGTCATTAACATATAGTACATACAAAAGCAAAATATCTTGGGTGAACCAAAGTCTCTCTTAAGCTTGATGAGACATGAAACTAATGCATAAAAGTGGAGGCAACATCGGAATAACATCACAAAAGCTTGGTTGATGAATTGCGGTCATGTTTCTAGGGCGATAGTTGAAAATAGAAGGATACAATTAAGATCAAATTAAACAATTGTTTCCTTAATAACCGACTTGCTACCTATCTTGCGTAGATATAGACTTAGAAGCTGCAAACTCAAAAACTCATAGTTTTCTAAAGTTTTCATTCAATTTAATTTTTCGCAACGTTGAAGAGTTAAATCATAGATAGCGTATTAGTTTGTTTTCTATGTCACTTATATAATTGTTTATCATATCATTTAATTGTTCAGATTGCTGATATATTGTTATGTTGTTTATACAATTTATTATACCTTTGCTTCATCACAATCTTCTTTTTATGCTTGTTCTATTTCGTTAGGTTTACAAAACACCGTTTCAACGTATTACTCATGATACATATGAGGGCTCAGCTACTTATTCATCTTTGGAAATTTATCCGCACAGTCAAGTGCTGCAGGGCTTCTTTCAAGCAGTACCAAAATATCAAACAAGTATACTTTTACTATGCGAGGTTTCCATATTGCATGTATTTCATAAAAATGTACAACAACGAATAATGCTAAGCATAGGGCCGCCTACGACTATTTCACCGAATTTATTGGGACTTGAAGGTTCAAAACGTCTTAATGGTGATCCGGATAATTCAGCGCTAACCGGCAATGCCGCATGTATAAAACAAAAAAATCCAATACTAAAATTGTGTTTATACGCCTTAGCGCTAACAGTATGGTTAGGACAACAATACTTATGCCAAAGTAGAGGGAGTCAACTATTGATGACAACATTACGAAAACAACAGCCGCAGCAGCTGTGACCAAATAGAGTTTGAATTGTCCATACAATTATTTAAATAAAACAAAAATAACTAAATATATAAATAAATAAAATTAACAAAAAAATAAAAAAATTAATAAAAAAATGACAGTCATATATAATAGCAAACAAAGGATAAACTAATAAATGAAAACAAATTGATAAAAAAAATAAAACAAAAACAAAGAGAGAAAAAAAGAAAAGAAAAACAGTGAATAAAAATAAAAATATAAAAAATAAATTAGTTATGTAAGTTTATAGAATGAAGTGAAAAATAGTAACGACAAAAAAAAAAATACACTGAGCAAGTAATATATAATTAAAATAAAATGAATAAAAATATAAATGAAATATTTAAATAACATGCAATTAAATCAATCTGCGAAAAAAAAGAAGAAGAAATTTCACAAAAACAACACAAAACAAGTCACTTGCATATAAAGTATTGAAAAAATTATAAATTTTTTGATTTATTTTCTGGTTTTGGCTTAAAAAATTAATATAAAAAAAAATAAAAATAAAAATAAATAAATAAGTAAAATGATAATAGTCATAAACATTCACAATAATTGAAAGTTATTAATGAATTTGTGTTAAAAAGATTTTCTTTACTTTTTTTTTTTGACAATAAATTTCAAAATTAATAAAAGTCCAGAATTTCCGTGGCGAGCATGAAAAAAATATAATACGTGACGCATTGTTTTCAGGAAAAAAATTCCCGGAAAGCAAACAACTTTTAATAACTTTTTAACAATGTAAACGAATTATACAGTTATGTCCTTTTGTGCGATTTTTAAACACAATTTTATTTGTCTCTCAACTAAATGGCTTTTTAATATATATGATCATTTGAGCCTAGATATCTGGTCATATACCGTAGCTTTTTCTAAGTGCAAACCACCAAAAAACATTCAATAGGACGCTGTTCACCTGCAAATGTGTTTTGAGTATGGATTTTATTCGCTTCCAGAACATGTAGACAATCCTTCAATAAGATATAAAATAAGTCCCCAAGGTATGATATAAAGTGTGAAACCATTGTTCCTTGCCGCTAGACGAGAATATTATTATACCCACCACTCAACGGTGAGGATGTACTCATTGCGTTTTTTTTTTTTCGTAATATATATAACATCCAAAAGGAAGCTTCACAGACGCTAGAGAGCGTGATCCGTGACCCTTGATCAGTGTGAAATTCGGAGTTGATTTAGCCATGTCTGACCGTCTGCCCGTCTGTTGTGCGCACTCTCCTGGTCGCGAAAAAGAAGATATCCACTCCAAATTTGGTGGAAACATTGGAAGTTTTTGCATGCAAGTGGGTCTTGAAAATGCGTCAAATTGGTCTGGGCAGAAGTCCGCAATGGCGCATAAACTGAACGTAACTCCCTTTTTCTCAACAAAAATTTGTGGGTTTTTGCGCGTTATTCAGAATTTATAAAAGTTAAAGTCTAAAATTTTCCATATTCACTTGACGAACACCTCGACTCTTTATGGGCGAAAATTGAAAAAATCGGCCATGCCCAACGCAAAGTCACACGTGATTAAATTTTCTTTTTTGCTCTTTTTTGAGGTTTTATGCCTACTTATGACAAGACGGAATGTTTGAAACTATGTTCTGCAATGCTCGCAAGAAGATGTATTATCTGCCTAAACATGGATTAATTCTTAAATGAATAAAGTATACGCCGCGATTAATTTTTCCCTAATAATACCAGCAATATGGGTATCGAATAAAAGAACTTGGAGAGTTAAATGCGAAAAGTATAGGATATGGGAGATTCGGCCCCCGCTGAATATAACTTTCTTACTTGTTTAAGACTCTCTTTTTTTTCTAAGCCTTATAGTTATAGGTTTATCCCTCTTTCCTGTCGTCCATCCCGTTTTTCTGGCGTCACAAAAATTGAAATAAAAATTTCAAAATCGACAATAGTTACTATATATAAAAAAATTCGCATCAAGTGTTAATATTACTGGGAAAAGTAAGACTTGTTTTGCGGATCTTGACCTTCATTCAGATAACCGTTGAACTGAATGCATCATTTCTGAGCGGGACTATGTTGAGACTAGTAAAGCCGGAAAAATACATATTTTTCTTAGTTAATACCATTAATTAATGGATATTTTTTAGCCAATTATTAGCCGTTATTACGAAATAACAATTATTCTTTAGAGGTCATCTGCGAAATCAAATATTTTTCGGATATTGTCACGCGAAGCTTTAGTCGAATAAATTGGAAACCGTTGTTAATTAGATGTGTTTCTTATACCTATGGCATGGACGATAACACACTACACTTCAGAGTTGCTATCGTTTTCTAGGCCGTTTTTTGCTATAGAAAGTCTCATCTTATCTTGCCGAAATATTACGATGTTGTGATTTTTGGCTCGCCTTTCTAGTCTTCATTTCTGTTCAGTTATTGTTTATAGCTTTGCTAGCAATGTTTTTCTTTGATTGGAGCAACTCTTCAACATGTGACTACTTAAAGATTACTTTTGACGAAGTAAACGAGATTTAAAGTTGAACCGCTTATAAAAGCTATCCCATAATTTATGAGTATAAATAAAAAAATATTTTATTATTTAAAATAAATTCACTACTTTTCCGCGTGTGTGTCCAATGGTAAGATATATACATACATATATATATATATATATATATATGTATGTATGTATAATATTTTTATATTCTTTGTAAATAAATTAAATCAAAAATCAAATGAAACAGAAAATTACTCATAAATATTAATACTTCATGGCTTTGAATTATTAAGCGAATTAAATACTTCTTAACATCAAAGTTGATAAATTAATAATTATAAAATTTCATAAAAAAAAAATTAAAAATTTAAATAATATAAAATAAAATCAAAAAAGCATAAAAACTAAAAGTCTTAATTGTATAAATGAAAATTAAACTAAAAAAAAAAAAAAAGAAGAAGTGGCCATCAAAGAATTTAAATTTTAACACAAAAACTGAGTGAAATATTTGAGTAAAAGCAAGTAATAAAAAAACAATAATAAGAATAAATAAAAATAATATTTAAAATTAACAAACAAAAAAAAGAAAAAAAGAAATTTAATTGAAAGAGGAAATCAATTAAACAACTATTAGGTAATTTAAAAATATTCAGCTTAGTAAAAGAGACGGCGGTATTTAGCTCTCAATTTCAAAAGCATCGAATGGACTCAAGTACATAAATTTGTATCTTTTACAGATTTAATGCCTTTTAAGGGTCAAGAATTTACAATGGTTTTGGATCAGATCACTGTATAAGTAGAGCTATCTAAACGTAAACCAGTTTGGAGAAAAATCTTGAAATCTTGCATTGGCTAAGAATCGAGTTTGTATAGTTTAAAGTGTCTCAACGGGATGTTTATGGATAGAATATAGAAAACATTCCGCTGAGGGATTTCTTCATCATTCATTCATATCTTTTACTTTTACGATTGAGGATAACTTACTGTATCCTCTGAATAATTCATAGCAAAAACTGATCCGTGATAGGAATTAGATAAGAAAAAAAAATGTCTATACCAAATTCCAAGCTTCCAGGGAAGGGAAGTTAAGCTTTTACATGAGAACGAAGCTTAGTTAGTTGGTATTTATAATGAAAATATATCCGTAAAAGTAATTTAGCGTAGAAATTGATCATTGGTATCAAATTTGGATCACGTAGTTCTATTGTTTCAAGCCCAGCCTGGATAACTTTATACAATATTTCTGATGAAAAGAAAGGACTAAGGTGTGATTGTTGATATTTTACCACGTAATTAAATAAAGAATTGTATCAAGTAAACTGGTGTAGGGTATTTAATGGCCGAACTTGTTCGATTATAAGGCTTTTGCTTATTTATTGCTTCAAATAGTTAACACAGTATAAAGCAGAGAGATTCCTCAGAGATAACCGGACTTTATTTTTTCATTATATAAATCATTCAGTTTATTTTCATCCGCTGCCGATCAGAAACATATACTCGGGCGAATGTGTGTTAACAAATAAATGGGTGCCGCTGCACACACACACACACACACACACACACACACACACACACACGTGTATGAAGTTGATCGTTATATAAATATAAATAAAATCCATACAAATGAAACAAATATTGTTTGTTGTGCAACTTTTTGCATGACATATTTGTCACTATTTCAAGTAAATTAATTAATTTCAACAACAGTAACATTTTCCAAAGGTTTAACAAATTTGAAAGCTTGAAAATCTTGTTATCAAGTTGTATGCAAGAGCGCAGCAGGAAAGCACTTTATAATCAACTGAACACCAAGTGGAGGAGATAAACAGTGAAAATGACGAAAAATTATCTAGATAAGATCCCTTTTCAAAACAATATCAGTGATTTCTCCAAGGATAAGCTATCTTCTCATAGAATCCTTTGGAAAATGATTTTCTTGCCGGTTATGAATAGATATCAAGACACCGTTCTTGAAATCCTTGCAATTAGTTTCTTTAGATATCCTGCAAATGATGTCCTGTGTATTGTGTGTATGGTGTCTCCTCAATGCTCAGAACACTAAATATTACATAAGAAGTAGCGAAACAAAGGAACTGCCAGGGCTGTGAAGTACAAAAACATTGGTCCAGCAGCTTCACATTTCATAATAATGAAAAGTAATCTAATTCATCGAAAAATTCAATCATTCATATAGCCTTTGCTTAGGCCCACTGAGAGAGATCTTCACACACTTCATACTGAAGCAGCCAATTCGCTTCATTTTCAAGTGTTCTCTAAACAATTATCTACTTTTTGTAATATTTCCCCGTCTCTTTTTAATATTCATTATCTTCGGAAGGAGAACATAAGTGTTTGCTTTACATTTAACATATATAGTGAAAGCAAATAATTATTAGAATTTGAAAGGAATGGAGAGGAGAGTATAAATAAATAAATAAATAAATAAAAAAAATAAAAAAAAAAATGCAAAAAGGAAAAAATATGCAATTAAATAAATTGAAAATGAAAAATTTATTTAAATAATGATAAAAAATAAAAAGATTATTTACTAAACTAAAAGCTGTAAATAAATTGTATAATAAAAACACATGAAAAAAACCTACATTTGTATACAACAAACCAACTGGGGCAACATTTCTATACACATTAATATATACCGCAACACATACATATATGTATATATACATATACACATTAGATAAGTTAATAATAAAAATTTAAAGGGAAAATGAAATTATTATTATTATTATTATTTTTTTTTTTTTTTTTTTTTTTTTTTTTTTTTTGTTTATTATTTTTATAATGAATAAACAAATAAATAAATTTATTTCATTTAGCTCTTACTAATATTTCTTCTATTCATATTTACAGTTGGGCAAAACATTAATCCGAAATTGAAAATATGCATTAAAGATTCTTTAAAATAAATCTGTTGCGCATTACATTCTATGGTAATTTCATCTAATTGATCTATTCATTGGTTTTGCCTATGCAACGCGAAGGCTTTGCCATTAACGCCTTGGATTGGTTTCCATAAGTCTGTAATTCCTTCAAAAAATAACGTATTAATTACAGAGGAAGAGAGAAAAATATCATAAAATAATATATTCACGAGAATATTCGGAATATTTCCTCTAAAGATTTGCTTAATAAAATCTAATATTTTTCAAGTCTTTCTCTTGATTACTAACGCGTCATATATAGATTGTTTTATTTTATTCTATTGCCAAAAGCCTAATGGAATATTATTCTCTTTTCAATTTAACTGAATCTCGATTCCTTTATAAAAAAAATGATGATGTTTAGAATGATCGGATGTACTTTTTAGGGCTAGAAAAAAATCAAGAGCAACTTACTAAACATATTTTGCTCGCAGTCAATCCATTTGATAAGGACCAGCTATAGAGGAGAAAACAAAAGTGACTGCCGTGCAATAATTAGTGGAAATAATCAATAGGACATTCAATAAGTCCAAAACCTTACGCCCGATTATACATTCAGGACTAGGAAGAAATAATAATTTTCAACTTATAAAATTAGCAGAATATAATTGAAAGCTATTTGTGTGGAAAGTGAGTAAAGAGCCGAAAATGCTCGAACAAACTTATTATCAATCATTTTAATAAAATATACATCAATAAGTCAATCTGACGTTTAACTGATCGATGCAAACCTTCAGGTGGTCATGATAAGTAATTCTTATCAAATCTGGGATTAATTTCTGTTCGTTGCGTTAATAGAAATTATTATTAGTATAATTTTGAAATTTTCTTGACTATGTTTCGGTTGATTGCGTCTCTTTACTCATGGATCTATGTCAAGTCTATGTGTACTCACTTTCAATTTCCATTTTCATTCCTACGTTCATTAGGGTACTCAACAACTAACAAATACCAGGGCATACAGGCAGACGTACCCAGCGGAATTAGAAAGATTGTGGTCGCGACATACACATATATGGGTCCGCTATTAACAAACCCATATAATTTCTGAGTACCAACAACTTTCAAACGAAATGTGTCAAAATTCCATAACGTTGAGATCATTAACTTAAGTGATGTCACAAAATATTGTACGTCCATCTTTCAATGCTGGTTATATAAATCGGATTTTCATGAGGCCATATAAAAAGGACTTCCTTTGATTATACCCCACTCCACTTGTGTGGTACTGGGTCTATTGAGTTTGCGCGGACGCACGTACCATCCAGAAAAACTTAAGACAGACCAACCTTTTATTATATCGATCGATTCAGAATCATCCTCTGCCTGTCCATCCAAGCACATTTGCGTTCGAATTGCAGATCGCAAATTTTGAGATATTTTAATGCACTTAGGTACACTGATGTGCTTTGGGCCTAGAATGATCGCTATAAAATAGGTTTTCGGCCACTCCTGATATAACGCCCTACTTTGAAAAGTCGTTATATGGAATAAAATTACAAATGTTTAAAATTTCTCCACAAAACTCGCTCTGTAGTAGTATTTGGACATTCTAAGTTGGTATGAAAAATTTAGTTGGGCTGGTTCACTTTTTCGAAACTCCTCCCTCATATCATTGTTTCTACAAAAACGGTTAAAAAGGTCAGATATACAGATATTTCATTGTGAAAATTGGTTCACGGACGGAAAGGAAAAAATAATAAAAGTTATATGAACTACATTAAGTTCACGTCATATGACGTTCGGGGCTAGCTCCTGTATGCGGGCTTTCATAAAAAATATGACTGTGAATAATTTTATTACGCGTAGTGTGGTGTAGGGTATCGAATAGTCGGCCTTGCCCTACTATAATATTCTTATTTTTTATTATCAAATGACATTTTATATTTTATATATATATTTTAAATGCGGAATAAAGTTTATAACCATTATCTTTTTCAAAAAAAAAAAAAAGCCCTATCCCCCTTAATAATAATGAGGTTTTTGTAAAATAAACGAAAGCAGTTTGAAAAAAAAAAAATTTATTAAAAATATAATTCAACAAAAATTAGCATAAATATTAATAAAAATTCAATTAACACAAAGTCTGTAATTAATTGTTTTTTTTTTTTTTTTTGTCAATGAGTTTTATTTAATTTCATTTATTTATGCAATATTTGTGCAAATTGTGAGAAAAACAAATCTTGTATATTAGATATGAAAAAAGAAAAAAAGTAAAAATCAAAAAAGTAAAATATAAAAACAAAATTAAAAGTAATATGCATTTATTATAAAATAGCTTTTATGTTTAATGTTAACTACGTAGTAAAATTAACAGCGGGTCAGAACGACAAAAAGTGGAAGAACAACAGAAACAATTATAAATGTTTAGGTAAATTAAGGCATTTAATCACACGTGACAAAAATTTAATTATAATTGTATTTGTAATCTTCTACACATACACACACAAAGATAAGCACATGAATCAATTCAAAAATAAAAAAAAATAAAAAAAAAAAATACAAAATCCAAAAAGGAAATAGAAAAATTTAAAGAAAATTAATAATAAAAACACGTAATATAACTGGTTAGACTTGCTTTACAGCAAGTTGTCATTACCCGCCAACTCTAAGAGATTTTTAAGGCATAACTTTGCTGCCAATCATACACCAACTGAAACCATTTTCAATTTCAATTCCCTGGACCCTGACGTATGCTAAAAGTTTGTTACTTTTTAACTAGAATTTATTAAAATTTTCCACTTTTGGGGAACTTATTTTTATTATACAACACTACGGGCGTACTTGTGAGCAATTTTTTTTGCGCTGTATATGCAGGCATTCACAGAAAATTGTTAACATAATTTTAATCTTTCCTTTTCGGTTTCTATGTCTTTAACAAATCGAACACTGAACAGACCGATAGACGTACTTAAAAATCTAAATACTTTTAGGAATGTTTTATATGCTTCGTTTAATGCTTGTGATAACAAAACTTGTTGTGCACTTCCATCTATGGCTGGTGGGTATAAAAAAAAAAAAAAAAACAAAAAACAGAAAAAAAACTATAAATCAAAATTTAGATATTAAGTAATAAAGTAAATGAAAAAAGAAAGAGAAAAAAAAAAAAGCTAAAATACAGGTATTAGAATTCTCACCCCATTACAGACAAAATATACTAAACATGAGATTATAGTGAAACGTCTACCTACCTATGCCATTCTTCCTCACCTCCCCGACTCCTAAAAAAATCCACGTAGACTTATTATACCCATGTAGGAAGACAAGTCTGTTTAATTAACACGAGACATCAATTATTACAAACTAATTTTTGTTGAAAATAAGTCACACACATACATAACCTAAATTATTGATTAAAGATATATTGAAACTAAAAAAAAATAAGTAAATATAATAAGAAAAAAAAAAATTGCAAAAAACAAAAAAAAAAAAGAAAGAATTCTTACCCCTTACCTTCCTTAACTGTCATTTTTTTTTTTTTTTTTTTGTTTGTCGTTGTTATTAATTTGATTTGAATTAATTAAAATATGTTTGATATGTAAGAAAATATATATGAAATATAAAAAAAAAAGAAGAAGAAGAAGAAAAAAAAAAAAGATTTATATGTTAAATATAATGTATAACTTAAAAAAATAATGTGTATGAGAAGAGAAGGTGTGACGAAACCAAATTCGTAAACAAAATGAAAATAAAATAAAATTATACAAGAAAAACAACATCAAGAAAAGCTTTTAATTAAAAATTCTGAAGGTTTCTATTGGATGGCCAATCAGGCGAAGTCACCTAAATGCGTGTCACGGTGATGGTCGGAAAAAAGTCAAAGAAATAGGTGGGAGTGGCCGCAACCTAGTCGATGTGCGCCAAAGTGTTAAGTCTTATGCCTTCACCGGCTAAGCTTTGAACCCGTTCACAACCTGACTTGGTAATCGCGATTCTTCTTTATTCGGCTAATGATGCTTTGTTGGCGACCGCGGTGGAACTTATCTGCCTACTAAAAAAAGAGAAAAAAAAAATTGTCCTATGGTCAAAACTTTCTTATAAATGCTACGAAAACTTCTAACTTCTTAGTGACAGAAGAAGTCCATTGCTATAGCTAAGCGATAAAGTGCAGGTAGATCTTTTGATGAGTTGGAAAGGACGAGAATTATATTTAATTTTTCCAAATTCAAAAACAACACGGTGTTCGCTATCAATTGCTGGCAATGCGACGCAAAAATTAATTCATTTCGTGAATTTACCGGACTAACCTCAAAATGACAAAAAATTTCTTTTTACTTGTTTTTTTACCTATTTATTTTTTTTTTTTTTTATTTCCAATTCATTTCATCGAAGTTCGCATAGAAAAGTTATCGTTGAGAAAAATTATAAAAAATAATAATATAATAAGTAAAGTAATAATATATGCTTAAAAATTCCCTTTAAACTACGTTTGTGGTATCTTCTTTGTGGTAGATTTTCACGTCGTGGAATTTAACATTCGGTACCTGGAAATAGAAATCATGTTTGACGGGTCGGTTGAAGGGGAAACCGAATGGTAATGCATCAATATGACGACTGCCCGAGCCAACCCCACACGAGACTACGTGATCGTAAGTGGAATGTTGTGGTACTTTAGGAGCATGGTAAGGATATACTATAAAGAAGAATTGAACAGGCATACCGCCCTTTTTGCCCTTGGGAATCATAAGACGTTGCGGCAAGCCACAATGAGCCTCAGCTTGATTTAATGGGAATTTGTAATCAGTCTGGACGGCATCTAAAACTTTTTGATACAATTCCAAATAGGTCGTACGATCATCTACGTAGAAACTAAAGTCGTTAGAGTTGCGCTTAATATGATTAACACCGGCCACCAAGTCAACAACAAAATGATCCAACTCAAAGAAGTTTTGATAATTGTTAACTAAATGCACTACTTTGCCATTTTCATCATATTTAGGACCAACAAACACTTTGACAACAGCTTTTTGACTCTTGTCCGAGGTCACATCCACAACGACATCGAAGGGTTTGTGATTCAATCGCACCTGACGCGCCTTGACAACAAAGCTGTGGCCTTCATGCTGAGAATTACGGCCGAAGTTCACCAATTCATCAGTAGAATCACCATGAGTTTCTACATTGACTACATTGCTAATGTCAGAATCGAAGTATTCAAAGTAGGTAGTTAAGCCTTCGGGCATTTGCACAGACTCTACTTTAACGCCAGGGAAATGCAAATCTTGAGGTTTGTATTCGGGATAGTTTTCTCCCAGGCGCCAGTAATGGGAAACAATTTCCTTATAAACTGAATAGAAGATGGGATCACGGACCGAGGTTTCGTAGTGCGCCACAGACGAAGGTAATACTTCTCCATATTTGCCATAAGGACGACCCTCATTAACAATCTGGCGGAAAACTTGATCCAAACTGCCATAGAAACGGGAATTATGGCTATCAACATTACCCTGTATCAAGTTACCCAATTTCTCAACAGCATCTACGTAATCGTCCTTGGTTGTGTCAACGAATTCGGCAATACGTTGGGTTAATATCTCATACTCTTTAGCAGGTTCGTAGTTCTCCTCGTGGTAGAAGTTATGCTGGTTATCACGATTGGGGAAGCTAACACCACGGTAATAGTGTAGATTGCTGACGTGGCCCGTTTCGTATGGATTATAAAGATTAAGATGAGGTACATCACCTAAATCATTCGACAGACGTTCCAAATGATAGCGAGCCAAAAATTGCCAATGCAAATACAGGTACAGTTCACCGCGGCGATCTTTGTTAAGCTCGTGAGAAGATGGACCATGGGACCATTGAGGATAGTCAACGTTGTAGTAATAGTAGAAAGCATTCAAGCCCACATCTTCTAAGAAGTAAGCCAAAGTGTGATCATAATTAACATTACCGTAGACATTGCTATAGTTTGTCTTCACTACCACATTATAAATGTTATCCAATTTCTTAACACCGTGGAAGCCATGAGCTCCGTGCTGTTTGGCGACTTCTACTGTATCGGCATCAAAGAAGTACCAGGGCAACACCTCGTATACAGCCGGAAGCACTACACCCTGCAAGTCAGGACGTTGCAAACTGGCCGCAGTAAAGGCATACACAAACAAATGTTTGTTAACATGAACACGAGCCCAGTACACAACATGAGTAAACGCATTCCAGTCCTTAGCATTGTAAAATACTTTCGTTAAACCTTTATAGTATTCAACGTGACGTTCATAGACTGGCGAGAAGACTTCATCGTCATGCAAAGGTTTGTGTTGCCACAATTCGAAGAATTCCTTAACTTGATCGACCTGATTAAAGTCCCCTACATGTTCCCATGGTTTGTAATTGCTAAATGTTTGATCGTACTTCGTTACGAACACATCGTTTTGATAGACATGCTGCAAAATCTCTAAAACGAATTTTTGTTTCGTTAGAAAATCCTTGTCGGCTACCTTGCTCTCGATATGTTTGCACGAAGCCAAAGCACAAATGGCAATAAACGCAACTACTGTGTACGACTTCATACTTGGAAATCATACCAGATATTATAACAAAGACCAGTATTTATACTCGCAGTAAAACATTAAAGAGAAAGTTATCACTGATCACCTTAATGACCTTAAATTGAATGACTTTTTTTCATTTTTTTTTTTTTTTTTTTTTTCTTAATGTGCAAAAAGATTCCGCTTCACTTATCAGTTTTGAGACAAAACCAAAAACCATTACAACGTAGAATAAAGATTGCATTATCTAATATGAGCTGCCGTGCATTGTTAGTGTAATACTTAAAATAGTACACACAACAATGTATATATAAAAAATTAACAGAAAAGTGTGTCGGGTTTGGGTAAATATTATCAACAGAGTTCAGCGACACGTTGAGCCAAAAAAAAAATAAATAAATAAATAAAAAAAAAAAATAGTAATAAACGCAAGTGAGCGTTAAGCATACATTGCGAAATGCTTTTTTTTTTTTTTTTTTTTTTGAAAAACATTAATGCGCAACACTGTTGGCATATCGCGGAAAAACATAAACATTTATTTTAACACGATTCTCAAAAAGTTTTTTTGTGGATGTTCGTTTTTTCTATATATGTATATATGCGGATGCTTATACGCACAACTTGAAGATATTTTTTTCTTACTCCTTTTGATTCCCTAAACGACGAAGTAATAGATTGGTGTAAAAGCTGAGCAGCTTTACATAGATATTTGTAACAAAGCGTTACTCGCGTATCGTGTTATCAAAAATGAAAATAAACATATTAAGTGCAGTTGTTCTATTGTTTTGCTCTCACACCTTAACACGTAATACCTAAATTACATACATACAACGTAATAGTAATGTTATGTAACAAATTTAGATGAAACGAAGACAAACTGATACACCAACTGATACCCCAACAGACAGACGTGCCAACATTACCAAAATCCTTTTGGGTGGTATATAAATGCATTTCGATAGCAGCGGTCATACGCGGGCGTATTATACGTTTGCTTATCTTTCGTTAATTACAGAATAACATTACAAGTTAATATGTGTAGTTATTTGCATACTGAATACAATGTGTTCTCTGTTTACTTAGATAAACATCTTATTCAAATTTGTTATTATTGTACGTATATAAGTAGCAAATGTAAAGCGACTTGCCTTGAAGTCATTCGTCTTTAGCAATGGTCAAAATGGTGGTGGAGAATAATTGTTTTTTTTTTTTTTTTTTTTTTTTTTAGGTTTACAATGCATTCGGATACGGTATACAGTTTGTATATTCCCTTTCTTCTTCTTCCTCAAAAATTCAACCGAGCCTACACGAGATGATTCGAGGAGTTAAAGGAGAAAAATTTAACAATTGATAGCAAAATTAAGTTAAAGTTAATTTTTCAGTTTATTAAGAATCAAATAGAAAACATATTCTCATATCTCTCCTCTCAATCCACAATTCCAGATCGCAATTCTCTAATAAGTGATAGCTTTCTTTTTCCTGAATTATATCCTTCAAATTGTAGAAGATTTGCGAATCATCTACCACGAAACATGACAAACACGCATACACACGCATACACACACACACACACACAAAGGCACACGTATGGATATAAATACTTATATATATTTTGTCCAAGTTCGGTGAACATTGCCACTAAAAAAAATCCTTAGTTTATAAAATATCTTATAGAGTGTTACCAAGTGGAATAAAAGTTTAATTCAAAGATATGTCTTCCGAGTTTCAAGTGTTCACCTATAAGGACGAATTTCTCCTTGCCTGATATTTTACGGATCAAATACAGCGTCAACCAAGAGTTTGTTTACCATTGGTTCTCCAAATCGCTAACACTAAATCATTGCGCCATTAGCAGTCAGATCTATTTAAAACATCTAACTTTCTAGGTTAGACACCCCTTAGTTTTAGCATTTAGTGCGGCTCTCGAAACTCCTGGAAACATGAAAATGCAATATTACGTTGGTTGGACTGAACATATATTCGGACTATCGAACGATGCAGTCATGGGGCCAGGTTTTTAAAGAGATGCAAAAGGTACCTCACTGCAGCCGATACCCCTACCATATACAATGCCTGCATTCAGACAAAATTACAGTACAATTTACATGTGCGGACGGCACCCTCAAAATTGTTAAGCGAAATGATGGACGAACGCTTGCTACCACTAGGCCGAAATCTAACTTTGCCTAGACACTATCCGAAATAAAATCCGTCATTATTCGCTGGAAACGCCGGCTGTAGATACTGAATTGAGGATATTTTTCAAGAAGGCCGTCCGTTTCGTCGGATGAACACTGACACCAGGTCATTTAAGGTAAGTGAAAGCATTTAAATTTCAATTTTTAGACGCTAAATTCCTTATAGGAAATAACACCTCTTTCTTTATTATTCGAACTATGCATTTGAGGTAGCGACATAAAATAACTAATAAGAAGAAATTGATTTATATCGTCAAGAGAGATAAGGACGCCTTGGAATAGCTGCTGAAGCTTACCCCGCCATTATTTTATTAAAAGTGCATTTTTCCAACGAAGGGAAAATTCGGTTCTTCCTTCACACATATATAGAAAAAAAAAAAAAATAAAAAAATTATTCCTCATTTACGGAATTCCAAATAAATAAACCCAACCCAAATACTTGAAATTTTCACTGTTAATTAAATAAGTTATTGCTGTTTCAAAACTCTACCGTGAACAATGCTATCTGTAAACAATGCCTTCAATCGAGACAATTTAATGTAATAAACAATAAAAGCAAACAAGTGTCGTCACCGTAAAAAGAGTTATGCATCAGCATCGGTCACAACCTCGACAACAAACCTTTTTTTGACCATCGTCATCAACGCTAGAATATTTACAGGCAGGAGCAAATTTCTTGCTTTCGTCCTTTTTTTTCCTTCTTTGGTGTTTTTTATGCTTCCAAAAATGTTATACTTTGTAAGCATTAGATACATATATATATGTATATATATCTATATATATATGCATAGTTGGATCTTTTTTTTTGCTTTCTTATTTCCTAACTATTTCAAGACGAAACTATGTCATAATTAAAACTAAAGCGATATGAAATCGCAGACATTTTGTATTATAATCGCAAACTTAACTTTGACGGGCACTTGCAAGAAAAAACTTAAAGTAAATCTTGTTTATTTATTTTCAACGAAACATTTTCCCTGAAAGCCAAAAACTCAATTTCATTAACTCACTGAAAGTCTTTCTTTCTTTACGCTAACGCGTGCTGCGTGTTAAGATATGCGAACGTTAAACTTCCTGAATCAAAATACTTTTAATTTTATTGAAAGGATTTTTTATTAAAATTTAATTGTCTTCTGGACAGCGCTTAGACGTTTTTATGGTCGCTTCGCCTTCACATAATTCACGATGATGGCATTGATGGCAATACAAATTGTGTGGGCGGCATTTAAACTAAAATTGTTGTCTTACAATTTATTATCAACATTGTAAACATTACGCGGTTGAATTGTTTTTGTTTTGCTTTAATAAAATTGCATTTAATAAATGCCATAGTATGTTGAAATATCTTGCTATGTCTCTAACTCATGCTATCTCCGTTGTTTCTTTATATCGACTTGAGTTTTCAAAAATTTTGTTTTCTTTTTGGCTTTCATTTTAACTAAGTTAAAATTACGATCTATATTTGCATGGACTTGTCGCCAGATTAAATGACGCCATCCGCCACCTCCCATTGTTTTATAAAACAGGCGCAAATGCTACATTACTACATCATTGTACATAGTTGTTGTTTTATAAACATTCAAATATCAATGAAACGTCCAAACATAACAATAATAATAAAAAAAGGAAAATTTAAAAAGACAACAACTTTCCAAAGGCGTACTAGTATCATTGTATGCGTTTCCGCAATGAAGCATTTTCTTATTTTATTTTTGTGTTTATTTTTGCTAAAAAATATATATATGTGTATACAAGACAAACTGATGTTGTTGCTTTTAATATGAAATATAAAAGAAGAAGAAAAATGTCATTACCGCTTTTAAACATTTTCAGAATTCACCCGAAATGAGAAACTTTGGGGAAACTGTGTATTGCACATAGATTATGTCTGCTAACAAACCCCTTCCAAAAATATTTTCTTCGTGAAAATGAGTAAAATAGCCTTCGAATAAGTTACTAGATGCAAGTGTTGCATCTACCCTGTCCCTAAGTAGGCTTTGATCAATTTCGACTTGCTAATTTAGGGAATGTATGATGATTCACAACACATTCATCTCATGCGACCGCATTATAGATTAAAGGGAATTAGGAAATACGGTAAAGTAGACCTACAACTGTTGTGAACTGTACCACCAAATGCAATTTTAATTAGTGGAGATATAATGATCTCGTCTGCATCTTTGACTTGTTTCACGATCAGATGCAGAGCGTTAGCTAACACGCGCTGCTCTCAACCCGTTAAAGGGTTGAGAGCAGCCTGGCGTGCGGCCCTACATTACTGCTCACCAACTTTTTCTTTATCGCACATCTGCACATACCCTTACATGCCCGCAAAAATAACGGCAGAGATTACAGATGACAATCGGAGAATTTGCTTTCCCCCTGGCAATGTTGGGGCAAACAAGCTACACGAGTTGAAGCGATAGGATTTTTTGCAACAAATATATGTAGGAAAAAAAGGCAACCGAACCGAATCCACGTGGGGTCATAGGCAATGCTTAAATGCAATTTTTCAAACAAAATTTTTTTTTGGGCAATGAGAAGGGAGTAGTGGTATGAAAAATACCCTGCTCAGGGAAAAGTAAGACATCATAAACGACTTCAAAGCAACTACTAAGGTCCAATAAGGCGGGATGCGAAGGAAACCGTAGGCTAAGTGTTTCGAGAGCCTATTTCTAAACTCGATTGTTATTAATTTTTTTTTTTTTTCTAATATACCTAATCACCCTTGGGATTGTCTGCCGTTCGTGTAACACCGTCATTGTCGAAAAGGAAAAAGGAAAGACAAACAAATAAGGATATGGTGGCCGCAGCCTACTGGATATGTGCCCAATCGATAAGTGTTATGCCTTTACTGCACTTGAAATTTGAACGCGCGAGCATTAACTTGGTAATTTCGGTTCTGATGTACATGGCTGCGTAGGCGATTGATTAGTCAGTAGGCAGAGTGTGATTCAGAAGAAATCGACCAGATTGGATCAACAGGAAAGGTGGGGTCTTTCTCCATGACAGCGCTCGAGGTTAATGATCACGCTGCGAAAATTTACAAAACTTGGCGACGATATTTTTTAACGCCACCAAGTAGCCCGGACTTTAAGCTGCGTGCATATTATTTGTTTCCACACTATGGCCACAAAAGTTTTACATCAATAGAATTGTGGAACTTGTCGTAAATTTGGAAAAAGTCGTCGATAAAAATTGCCATTTTACGTAGTTAGAATATATTCTTTTTGCAAGAAAAGAAAACTTTAAGAAAAAAATCTCTCAATGCCAAACATTTTGCTTTCTAAGCCAAACGAATCGCATAAAACAAAATGTAAGTTAAAGGTTCTATTAAATGCCATAAAACACTTTTATCGCTTTCATCATTAAATAATACGGAAAATTTTCCCTTTTCCTTTATTTCCATGCGAACAGTGGATAAAAGTTTTTCGTCTTAGCGAAATGCTTCTTAAGTGCCATAATGTGTGCGTGCATCTGAAGTGGATTTTTAATGTTGAACTTTTGAAAATTAAATGTAAATTACAAGTCATTTTTTTTTTTTTTTTTTTTTTTTTTTTAGTGTAAATGAAAAGTTTTCCTTATAATTTCTAGTTTATTACAATAATGTCGGTGTGATGTGTTGACGGTGAGAAGGCCGCTAAAAAGCACCAACAACTTTAATAGTTAAGTTTATTTACACCAACGAAAAGTTGAACGCAAGATTAGAGAAACATAAGAAATCTTTTAAATAATTTTGTTTGCGATTATTATCATCGTTATTCTTTTCTTATTTTTTTTTTTTTTTCTTAGCAACTAATTAATTACAATTTAGAAGAAGAAGGTTCGAGGCGAATATTGGTTACCCATCAACTAAAACAAGTTATCTAAGTTCTCGTAACCATTTCATTCATGCCATAGCTGTTGGAACTAATTAACGTTGTCAGTTATAATTTTGTTATTCAGGGACATGTCAGGGACATGTACGCCAACTGAAAATGATTAAGTGATTAAGTTATGCTAATAGTGACTGTAACTGATTATGTGTTTAAATAAATAAATTAAAATTAAATTTTAAAAAAATATTTTCAAATTACTTTAAAATGGAAATTATTTGAATTTGTTAACTCGTTAATGTGTGGCTGAGTTTATCTAGTACAGAAGTTAATTCTTCCTGGATGGACAGTTTCGGTTTGTCAGTGAGCACTCGTCAAACTTCAATTTCTTCATGTGAAAGCATCCCACTATAAGTTAGCTCGCTAAGCTGTCTACAACATGGTTTTGTGTCTTTCAAGAGGTCGTGTTTTGCCTAAAAAAAAAAGCAAACCAAAGTAGGAAGCTTATGTTTTCCGCGGAAGCTTATTTATCTGCGCTGCGTTACGATTACAGTGAAGAAAGGGTCAGGCGACAATGAGGCTCAACATCTATGGCGTCTTCCAAAAAAAATTTTTTTTTTTTATTTAATATAGAGATGTTTTCTGCACATGAAACATATTGCCGCAGTTTAATGGGCCTGTATCCAAGCCATGAATGTAATGACTTCATCGCCAAGGTACCTACTGCTGCTACAACCAAATATATGAGTCAACTACCTATAATACATACGCGCCACTCCATCTGGAGCCGTAAGGAGGGAAAGCCATCAACGAAAGCTATGTTATTTGCACCACAAATGGGATGGAAAATGTCAAAAATCATGATATCGTGAATTTTTAGGATAATAAGGTTCAAACTAACTAGCCCAGGAAAAGTCATCGTAGTAAATTGCACTTATCACGTTATTGATCAATAATGGTTTCAATTGACGATTGATTATTAATCTAAACAGGATTTCGATATATGCGACGATACCTAAATAGTTGTTGCTTACATATATAGCCTCGAAAGGATAGTTATCCTCCCTCTGTGGAATGGATTCTCTCAGAACGGTGGTGCTATTGTTTGTTAAGACTTAAATGAAGCTTTTTTTTAACATTCTCTTGGAATAAACTATGTTTGGTCTATGGCAAATATATAAACATTTTGAAAATCTAGCGGACATGAGAATCTAAGGAAGGGTGAACAAGTGAAATCCGAAACTCGTTGAGATGAATAACACACTCGTACTATTTCCGCATATTGCAAATTAAATGCCATATGTAGTATGCCATTTAATCTCCGTATTAGATTATAGGAAAATGCTTATGAAAGAAAAGTTGGAGAGAAATTCGAAAGCCCTCAAACTTAAAATCTTACTTATATTATTATTATTATTATTAAGCGTAGAGTTCGGTAACTTTTAACAATAAACTCTCTTCAGTGAATTTTCCACTAAGCACTAAGGAAAAGAAAACAATAGCTTTTAATGATGATAGCAACCAACAAGGGACCGTTAAACTAACTACAACGGCCAAGCCGCTAACAAATAATAACAACCATAATATTATGTTACTTCTTTGAAACAATCAACCTTCTGCATAGAAATACGAAAGATATTTAGTAATAAGTTCACTTAAGAATACTTAACAAGGCAATAATTTCTCTTCTTTTATTTTGCTAATTAAGCATAACAAAAAAACAAAAAAAAAAATAAATAAATAAAAAGAAAAAAATAAAGCAGAAAGAAAAATAACAGCAACAACAACAACAACTAATCGGCTAACCGAGAATGTCGGAAAAAGAATATTTGTAAATAATTATTAAAAGAGTAAGTTCATTAGCCCGTTTTTTTTTTAGTTGCTTTTTATTTTCTTTTTTGTTAAAAACAAAAAAAGGAAAAGAAAAAGAAAACTATAAACAAAATAAAATTAACAAATTATTCGCATTTCAAATCATCAACAACTGAATGAAAGAAACATTTTCTTCTTCTTCTTCTTTTTTTTTTTTTTTTTTTTTTTTTTTTTGTAATGCATAACGAACCAACTAATGGCTTCCAATGCTGTTCGCAATCCATATGTTTGGTCTAGATGGGAGTTTATTCATTGAAATTGAGTTAAACGTTGAATATTGCTTAGTGGTATGTGTTAATGCAAATTGAAAGGAATGCTTGCTTGCTTTTCTTGTTCAAGTTATTGTTATTATTATTAATATTAATACATAATAACTGCCAGTTACGAGATTATGCTTATGTAAGAAAGTATTACAGCAATAGAACTTTTTTTAGTTTATTAGTTTTCTTATTTAAAAAGTTTTCATTCTCTCTCTCTCTCTCTCAATCATAATGAAAACACTTATTCTGAAGTTAATTAAATTATATAATAGATTTTAGCAAAGTCCATTGGAAATGTCAGATCAGATGATTTTTACTTTACTTATTTAATTGGCTTTAAAAACTAGAGCAAAATATAAAAATCTCTTGCCGCTATTGCCTTCGCGGCTACAGTTTATATGGCAATCAATGCAAAACACGTCTTCTGCTTTAAAATATAACTCCTGGGAGTATTTTACTCCTATTTACGCATCTCAAAAATGATCACTTAGATAGATAGTTTTCTTGGAAGTTCGAGGCAAACTATAAAACTGTGTGCTTCTTTGTTTCACACAAACCTATGCCAATCTAGTAAAATTTTATAGAATTTATTAAGAAGAAAAAAAAAAAAAAAAGAGAAAATTTCCATTTTATATCCACATTAAGTTTGTGGAGTTGTGAATTTATTGTTAATCGGGAATAACAATGCAACGAACTCTCACTATGTGAACCATTAGGTGTTTGCGAAAATGTTAATCAGTAACTTCTACAGGTAAAAATAATAAAGGAGAGGGAACTATCAGTGTACCTATGGGTTCAGTTCGATGGTTTTGACGTTCCTCTACATAAAATAACAGTTTTACATCTAATATTATTGATTGATTTGACGTACGTCGACACTAAAAATTCTTCTTCTTCCAAATTCCTTACTTTTGCGGTTTTTGTGAAAAATTCTGCTGTCGAAGCCCATAGAACATATTCAGGGACCTATGGTGATGATGTTCCCTCATATCATAATCGTCAGTTATCGTACAAATGGCTTAAAAACGACACGAATGGACTGAAAATGCCATTTTTGGGCTACTTGCTGCAAGACTTGTCTAGGGAACACACTATTGCAGCTCGAATGGGAAACTCTCCCACACCCAGCGTTCTCACCAGACATGGCGCCTCTGGATTATCACTTGTTCGGATCGGTGCAGCATGGCTTGGCTGGCACTTTGATCCGTAAAGTTGAAGGAGTACGAAAACGGGTCGGAGAGTGCATCGCTGCCAAAGCAATCTAAGTTCTTTCGACATGATGTGGCCATGTTGCCAAAAATTTTGCAAAATGTTATAGAAAATGATGGAAACTATTTCGATTAATAAATTTTCCAAAATAAATACGTTTTTCAAGCGAAAAAGTGATCAAATGATTTTGAAACACCTGATCTTCCGTAACTGACCTCGATTTATTTATTTAAAATGAACTCCAATTTTTACTTCAACTACTGCTACTACTTCTACTTCATTTCTCTCAACAAGTCCTAGTTTGCCAACACATGTTACATTCTTTAAATATCTTTTACCGTCAAACTTAAAACTGAAAGTATTACTAATCTCTACAAAGTCCATTTCTATGTATCGACGCATCAATTATCTTTCCAAGTATTCTATCTGAAGGTCAGTTGAACAAATAAAGGGCAGATAGATGTGAAAACATTTAAGTTTACAATTACTTGACACGTCTTTTTTGTCTCTGTCAAAAAAACTAGAAACATAACGCATGCATAAGCAATAGATGGCTCTCGTAGTAAAAGCTACCAATTCTCTCAATGACTATTAAGTGTCCACTTTTTCTTTCTTTGAAGGTAGCTTTCTTTCCATTTAATAGCAGCACGGAAGTCATATATTTTTGATAGATAAGAAGCAGCATTTATCGTTCTCTGGCAAAGAAGCATATATGGAAGTGTAGCGCATTACGTGACAATATATTCGTACGTTGAATAGGTTCTCACTGTCTCTCGAATGATGGGGTTATAAGAATCGCCTAAGTGTAGTCGAAGATGGTAGGTAACCCATATCTACATAAAAGTATTATAAGCAAGTTTGCCATTCAGTTTATGTCACTTCGTCGAAGTGTAAACAATTTTGTTCTTTTATAGTCTCGAATATATATATATGTTTATATATGTTAAAGTTAAGGCTAAATGTTTACGAAATAAGAGAGAGAGAGAGAATATATATTCAAATAATTTGCAGAAAAGCAGACAAAATCTCATGTCTAGCAAGAGCTATGAGAAATGAATGTTTCAGGTAAAGCAAACATAAAGCAATTAAACTTTCTGTTATTATAGAATACACATCTCGAGAATTGTTTTCTTTAGTTGAAGAATGAATGTATACATATATATATATATAGATGTATATGTTTTTTAACTAAAGAATAATATTTTTTTTTTATTATCGAAAATGTTGTTAATTAAGAAAAAAAACATATGTTCACTTTTTTGCTCATTGAATGAATATAACATATATATATATATATGCATAAGAGTACATATTTTTGTAACCGTATATCGTTGTAATATAAAACTTAACAGTGACAGTGACTATATAGATGAAATTTTCCATAACCGTCTGGTGAATTTTTGTGACCAATGGGTTCAAGTTATGAATCTAATCGGTATCACGGTATATAATCGCCTCGAAATTCAGATTTTCTTAGTCGTAATTCTTAAATTATTGATTTCATTGCCTTCGAACATATTACATTAGTCTAAGTATTGTGGACGCGGCCGTTAAAAAGGAGGTATCGTCTAATTTTGTTTTCTTCTTTTTCTTTTTTAACTGAATTTAGAGTAAATAGCAAGAATTTGATTGAAAAAATTCCTATTAACCAAGCTAAAGGGAAGACATAGGTAAATGGGCTTTAAGGTACTTTTATGCGCAATGACGAAACAGTTGGTGTTGGTGTACTTGCTTTTTGTTGGCACTGGATATAAAAATTATACAGTGATTTATACTGAGTGGGGTAAGGAAAACTCAGCAATTTATAAATATTCTGACTACTGCCTGCTTGCCAATCTCTCAAATTTGATGTCCTACACTCTGTTGTAGCAGCCTTTGCTGAAAGATATTGACATTACACATTCTCGCATGCTGCTGCTGCTGCTGCTGCTGCTGCTGCTGCTCATTACGTCGTCATTCTCATGACCATACTCCATTTTGAAGCAGGCAATGTACTCATATGTAGATATATATACGTATGTACGTATACGTATAAACATGATTGTACCGGTGCCTATATAAATATAAGGGAAATGCAAATATAATCACGTGAGTGCGAATGCACAACGTGATCATTTAAATGGATGATGAAGACAAACACACCAAACCTGCGAAATATACAGGTGTTTGTAACGGTAGATGCTTATATGCGAAAAGATTCTTTTCATACATATGTTTCTGTAAAGTAATGATTACGCTTTTTATCGTTTGCCTTTTGTTTTTGATTAAATATAATTTTTAAGTATGTACATGCATATACATTCATACATGCATATGCAATGCAGCAATGTGTGTTTAAAAGAAGAATAAAATATTTAAATATGCAAAAATTATTAAGGTTTACATATTAAGCTTTATATAAAAATTTTAAATAAAACTTTCGTGTTTAAAAAAGCATTTTGTTTTTTTTTTTTTTTTGCTCCTCTTTTCTTTTCATATCATATCTTATGATTAAATTATATGAGAAATGTTTCATTAATTATACAAAAATGTTTCGAAAAAACAGAGAATTATAATAAACAAGTCAATAATTTGTACATTTTAATCTGTATTTATGCATATTTTCAATATAAACGTGTTTGTGTGTTTGTGTGTGTATGTGTGTGTGTGTGTGTATGGAAGTTTACGTTCACGTATAAAATTCATGTATAAAATTCTAAAAAAGTTTCAACTGCTGCTCAATGATTTTATAAAATATTGAAATATATATATAAAAAAAAAAAAAAAAAAGAAAAAAAGAAAAACTTTATGCTCAATAAAGTTTTTAAATTTACACACAAACAAACAAATTTTACTGTTAATCTTTACATATATATATATGTTATAAATGTACATGCATATTTATATATATATCGTCAATTCTTTCATCACAATAAAAATTTCGAAAGCGTCCTTCGATTTTATTCCCATATCTGATATCCTTTGCAAAAGCGAATAATTAAGCCAATAAATAATATTTCAAAAATTTCCATAATTAAATCCAATGTGGAATGTATTCACGCCTTTCACTCCACATTAAATTTGAATTCGGTCAAACTTCACAGTGGAACGAATTAGCTTGGATCACTTGCAGTACAAGCATTCAATTTTCACCACTTATTCGTAATGAATGTGATTTTACATTTCCATTTGCGGTGGAAGTGAGTGTGTTCATCGCTATTAATGAAAGAGGTACGTTTTCACCGTTAAATATGATTAGAATGCAAGTAATACGTAAAAGTGATCAGTAGAACGAGTGAATTTTACACTAGTGTAGTATCTAGTGTAAGCGAACTTGATATCCACTACAGATAAATTCTCATCCCATTTACGTATTCCTCCAATTTTCCGCATTTATTTGTAAGGCAAGGTAATGAGCACACACACACAACACTGCTATTAGCCGCATAATTGAGAATTAATCGGAAATTCGTAATAAATCTTAGGTTTCCCTGCTTTTAAATCTTACTTCTTAGTGTTTCCAAAATTTTAAATTTTTTATATCAATTGAGTTAATAATTGATTTTATCGCTGCCAGCATTACATATTTTTCCGTCTTTTTGAAAATGACAATCAATTTAAGACTTCAACTGATAATGACAAGCCAGTAAAGGGCGGTAATAGCTGGCGTTGAGTTGGCTTGATTTTATTCTTTGAAACCGAATAGGCGAGTGGGTAACAGTCACGACTCTCACACTAGCCTTCGCGGTTTTAATTATCACTGCGATAAAAGATACTTGATCAGGTCATGGCGATAGTGTTTTCTTAGTCGGTGACGATGTGGCACTTACCGACTGATCGGGCACGCACTAGCTAGACTACGGCCAGTCACTTCCTCTTTTCTCATTTCTTTCAAACTCTTCTATAAGCAGACCATCACTGATTGATTAATTAAATTAAAAAAGAAAGAATTTTTCGTAGAAGCAATACTTTCGTTAAGTAGTTTACTTTTGCTTACTAAGGCGAGGCTTCAAAAGGCTGGCCTGGCCAAATGCGACACGTGCTTTGCTTTAAACAAAGGCATGATTTTATTTTGAAAACTGCTACCTTCTGCTTTCTTTGCAGCTTATTAGTTATACAAACTAAAGCCAAACACCTTAAACTTTGGCAAATGCCGTTAACAATACCTTAACATCGCAAAACAAGTTACGTAAAGTATGTAAAAAAGTATAAAGAACTTTGGGACAATAAACGAATAAAAATGACAGTGCCGACGGACATGACAATATGAATGTGTTAATAATAATGAAATTGACGTTAAAAGAATTAAATCACGTAAGAGAACGTGTACGCAACTTGTAGAAACGCACAATGATATATAATAATTTATGATGTTTGTATTGTCGAAGGTCTGCGTACTGACCGCCGGCGAAGAAGATATGTTTCCGTAATGATGTATGATAAAGGCCATAAAGATGTGCAATTGTTTGGAGGGAGAGGGCAATGTACAGGTTATGTAGAGTAGGTGTGTCGCGCTGTAGAAAAATAAATGTGCTTACAAAAAAATAAGTAGATTGCAATGAAGTGAGTAGCAAAGGTTCAATAAAAAGAGAAAATACTACGGAAAGTCTCCGACCAAGGCACAGCAATCCTTCGATTTATAAAAAAACCTTTGGATGGGAGATGCACGTCTTAGTTCACACCCAGATTTTACTTCCTTTAAATATTTTTAGTCTAAATAACTTAAGCCTAACTTCATTTGTCCTTGAAATACGATCAGAAGTATTCTTGTGGCAATTCACACGAATGAGAAACGCCTTAAGGAAAGGAAGGTTTTTGTCCTGTAATCGTAAATTGCCACAAACTTTCTCCCAATCCCAGGTTGTTAAAAAACACCACCTAAGCAGGCGCATGGTGTCAGTTACTCCAATGACTTATTCCAATAGCTTTCGTCATCATTAATATAATCATGAACAAAAATTACGTAACAGCAAATATTATCTATAGTAGCCTAGGTATGTTTCAACGAAATGAATTCGAAATTACTATGGATTCTCTTTCCTTTACAGGCGGCAAGAACTAGGGCAAAATAGAGACGTGTGAGATCAAAGCCGGATTCCTATATAAAGGAAAAACCCTTCTCATCAATAACAAGGAATTTGAGCGAAATGTATAATTTATTTATTTATTATGTAACCTGGTAGTCGTTAAGACTCATTACAATAGATTACAACTCAACTTGAGGAGTGAGAAATATTTCCTATCGAATAATGTAAGTGATTACATAGTCATCTTTCAGATCTTCAAGAAATACTCATCTTTTCTGTAACTCGACGGCGTAGGGAAAGAGATATTATTTTTCGGGTGTCCCCAAAGACTCATTTTGGATGGACTAGCCTCTCAAAGAATATTGAATACATTGATCTGCCTCATATCTAACCTAGAAAATGCTAGGAAATCTTAAATCTAAACTTAATCGTTCTTATTAGGTAAGCATAGCATTTACCTTTATTGGCCAAGTTAGTCTCCCATAAATTCGGTGTTGAAAGATCTTTTTCTCTTTAGCTTCCAGTTCTTAAGAGAAATTTTGTCTAAATTTGCAACGAATTGACGATATATGCCTTCAAACATACATTTGTGATAAGTGGCCTTAAAGCAAAAGTAAAACAAAAAAAGAAATAAAAATTAAAAAACTGTTATTTATAAGTTTGTATTTTGTTTGCGCTTTATAACAATAATAGCAAGAACAACAAAAATTCAATAGTTCCGTATATAGATAGTATTATGTACTTTACACAAATTACAACAAGAATGAAATCATTTGTTAAAAAAATTATTTTTTTCATAACATTCTCCAAACTACAACATAAACATGCGTAATAATTTGTATGTATGTATACGCATAAATGTATATATATATATATATATATATATATATATACAATATATATACATATATATCTATATATGCACTTGTATAGAACAACTTTGTTGCTCTATTTCCGATTTCCTTTCGAACGCATTCTAATGCGGTTTTTGGTTAAAAACCCAACATTACTATGTAGTCAGAAAAATTACACAACAAGCATAAACTTTTATTTATATATATATATATATATATATATATATATGTAAGATCGTGTGCGAAACTATTTATGTAGATTTCTTGTTCTCTATGGTTAAGCAAGCAACAAGAAATTTTCATGTTCATCCGTTTGTACATTTGAAGAGAGAAAGAGAGGAGGTCTGCTAATGTCGATGCCGATGCTGTTGCTGTTGCTGTTGCCGATTATCGTGTGCGTTATGCCTCCATTTTTGTTGTTTAGGATGTCAAGTGTTATTGAACTTCCTAACAGGATGTTGCCTTTACAATAAAATGCACTCATACATAGATGCATAAATGCCTGGAAATTGCATGTGTGCAAGCATGTATGTAGTTAGTTAAGGCAAAGAATATTCACAGCAAATTAATTCTTATAATGTTTGTTATTAAGTTCAATGCAAATTTGCCAGTGGGGTAATAATAAATACAAAACATTTGTTGCTGGACTTTTTCAGCATTATTTTGTGTAAAATTTTCACATAAATATTCTTAATTTTGTTAAAAAGTATGTTTTCTACTATTTGAAGACCAATAAGAAAACAAAACAATATCATTCTCTTCTAATTGACTTCTTGGTACACAGATACTACGATAAATTTTTGAACGATTATCAGCAACAAAATTTAACTTACATCAGTTGCTGACTAGTAATTAGGTTACGAGAATTTGAAAAAGGAAACAAAAAAAAAAAAAAAAAAATTAAAATTAAAAAGGAGAAAAGGAAACATATTCTATGAACCCATAACGTAATCTTAATGTAATCACACGTAATGAACATAATTCCCACTAATGACGATTGCTTACATAATGACACGCTTAGAAAAAAGTATGGAAATGTTACAATTATTGCTTGCATTTTGCTTTGCTATACACTCACTGCAATATTTCGAATCGTGGCAATCAAGGAAGATATATATATATATATTTATATACAACTCGTGCCGCTTTTACGTAGAGTTTTAGTTTATTTAAAACACACTGCAATCCTTATTTCACTATTCACCTTCAACCTCTTTATATAAACTGCTTTATTACGGTAAAGGAATGATACGCAGTTACACGCGCCCATATATATATATGCTTGTGCTCGTGTTATGGGTGTTTATGTCTGCTGCCTAATTAGTGACTTTTAATGCAAAAGCAATGACTGCAGAACGTGTATTGAAGCCATAAACATTTTCAACCAGCTTAATTTAGCAAACAGTCAGTATGCATCATATATGTCTATGTAGTTGTAGGTTGCCTGCGTTACTGGATCACTACTGTTTTTTTTTTTTTTTTTTTGATGCGTATAAGTGTGGGAAGTTCAACATATGCATAGCATTTGATTTGCAACATATTGACTTTGGCTGTTACGTATTGTTTTGCCATAAAACTTTACGTATCTGTTGCTTCTACGATTTTATCTGCTTTATGGATGTTTTTCTGGCGACACTAAACTGCACACTTATATGTTCGATGTGTTCTATGTAAGAATAAAAGGAAATGCGTAATAAATAGCAAGCGGATGATAAGAAGAGACAAAGAGAAAGGGAGAGAGAGGGAGAGGAAGAGCGAGGGCGAGGAAGAGAGTGGGAGAGGAAGAGAGAGGGGAGAGACAGAGAGAGTGAGGGAGCGAGAGCGAAGAAGAGAGATCCTAAAAATCTGTAAGACTTTCATCACAAAGTACTTACATATAAGTCAGAGAAAGCTATTCAACTATTCAAACTCTATTACTAAACATACTCTGTACCAGTTGCTCGAGAGACTCGACAACAAAAATTTAATGTGAGCTAGAAAACTTACTTACTAGCTGCGCTTATCGAAAAAAACAAAAATTAATCGTTTTTATAAGAACACCTCAACTCAATGGAATAATTAGGCTTTTTAAGTAAGACTATCAAGACGACCTAATATATCATTTCAAAATATCAATTTTATTTAACTTAAACCAACTACAGGTGGTAAGTGGAAGTGGTAACAATAGTTAATAGCTTAAAGAAAAGTTTAGCTCGTTTTAAGCAAAGAAATAAATTTCTCTAAAAAATAAGGCTGCAATTGGATTAAGAAATTGAATATCTACCTTTAAAAAATATTGCTCAGCTAATTAAATTAATTGTGGCCTAAGATGAAGTGCTTGTCACTGTTAATGATGTGATTGAAGTAATATTAAATTAAAGAAATATAATTTTCATATACATATGCTGCCTTCAGTTTATTTCCATTCCTACGCTCCTTGTAAAGCATTTAAGAAGAAAACATTAAAGCTCCATTGTATAAATAAAAAAATTTTTTCTTTTCAAAATCGAGATTGTCTGAATTCAGCAGAAAGTTGCTTTTGCGTATTTTGTAGCTTTTCTAAATGTCAATCATATTTTCGGACATATTTTATAACAAAACCACTAAAGAATCTTACATAATAATGACGTCCTCAGTGGACATTGGTGTAAAATCTAGCAAGTCTCCCAAAACTCGTAGATCTAAATAGATTTTCTTTAAACCCGTTTTTACATAATTATCACATAGAGTCTTTATGTCCAATTCGCAAGTATATGCATAAAGGATAGGCAGCCGTGACACACATCAGTTCTGATAAAGACTTTCGAATAAAGATATACAGTGTGAGGATATTTATGTAAGCCCGTACCCTCATGCAATTCTTTACAGCTTCGGGGGTTCTATTAAATAACAATTTACTTCATTGTATTACTTATTGCTTTAATTATTATACTTTATTTATGGTTGTATTTACTTGATAATTCAATTATTTATACGCTAATTTTTAATTACTCAAAGGAATAATTTTCTTTCTTTTATAAATTTATTTTACTTGTGCTTTGTCTTTTTTTGTTTTTCTTTTTTTTTGTTTGTTTGTTTTTTTTTGCGAAATGGGAAAAATTCAATTTCTTGTAAAGCAAAAAAAAAAAAAAAAAATTTCATTAATTTATTTACTTTAAGGCAATGCATATTATTAATATATATGTATATATATATATATATATATTACACATGTACTTACGTACGTATACATATAGAAATGTTTATATTATAACAGACACTCATACCGATTCAAATCAAGTAAGCAAACAAGTAAACAAATAATATAATTCCTGCCAAGTATGAAAATATGGAAAAGAAAACGAGTCGAAATGGAAGGAAAGAAAACCCTAACGCATAATTTGTGGCGGTTCATTACGCAATAATAGATGGATGCATATGCCAGGCAGACATATAGAGAGCATTTATAATAGCTAACGTTTCATATAATTTTCATTTGATTGTGGTTAATGCGATGCCAAATCGTTGCTATTCGACATTATATAGATGTAGGAGAGGCGGGGTATGAGGGTATGTAAGTCGTCATCGTCATCGTCATCGTCATCTCCATTAACATCATTGTACAATAATTGCGAATATAGCGAAAGATGATTTTCTTGCCTTTAACGCTGACACTAGTGCTTATGGAAAGGAAAGGAACCTTAACTCATTTGTGCAAATGATGGTACTTTATTAAGAATGTTTGTATTCAATCAACGCTACTGCTACTGTTAGCGCAATCATATATGCCCTAGTAGAGCATGGCAAGACCAAAGAGAATACGTTAGTGAAATTTGTGCCGAACATGCACTATTACATTCTACGATATACAAATTCAAGTTAAGGACATGCAACGCAATGGCATTCTCAAGCTTACTGTTATTTCATTGTGCCAGAATAATGTTGATTATCATTTTATAAAGCGGGCCAAAATAATTTTCAGTAGAAATGTTTGATTAAAAGACCCGAGAAGAGAAGAACAGAATAAGAAGAAGAAGAAGAAGAAGAAGAAGAGGAAGAAGACGAGGGCAGAACGTATGTAATGCTGGCAGCAATTGCATTTATACCCGCATAAATATGTGTGTTCCAATGAATGTCAGCATATAAAGAGATGGGGAAACGAAAAAAATAGAAAAAAAAAAAAAAAAAAACTAACAATCAACTGCTGCATACCTAAATTCTTGCATCAAACATATCTACATATGTAACTAATTTTGTTTCGATTTCAAGCAATTTACTTAAACATACACATGTACGCAAAAACACGAAAGCAAACGAATAGCCTACATACCTAACTAAATAAACAAAAAGAAACATACACACACACACACACAAACACACGCGCGCACAAGTAAGCATAACATCCGCACACATATATGCTTACATAGTAGCATGGGAGAAAGAGCGAGAAGGATATGAAAATTTAATGCATCCAGAATGATGAGATTGACAGAAAGTTAATGCTAAACTCATTTGTGGCTCAGTTATGGGTACAAAGGCGTGCACTCACACACGCACACACACACACACACAGGCACACATAACTATCATACTTACGGTACGTGAATATATGAGCTTACAACCACAATCTCATATCTATGTATTTATAAATGACGTACAAGACTTGTCATTGACAACACATTTCATGTGCCACGACGCTAATTGAAATAAATGTCGTATACATTTAGTATTCATACATAGTAATGCGTACATCGACGGCATACAATTTAATATAAATGCAAACCTATATATATATATATATGTATATCCTTATGTATGAGTTTAAGGTCTGTGTACTTATAACTACAAATATTTCCGCATTCATGTATGTTTGCCATCGTTTACTATTTTCGATATACTCTGACGCTTTGTTGCCCTTGTTGATGGGAACAAACAAATCTATGCCGGCACATTCATTCAGATACATTGTTTAGCATAAATGCATTTGTGTTATATCATAGTTAACGTATTTACAGACGCATCCACACAAATACTTTTATATATGCACATATATATATATATATATATATACATATACGTAGTAGAGGATACGCTTTGATATAAGATTGCAACAATCCATTTATAAAAACTAACCAACCGCTTTTCAGAGGAACCGAAAACAATACATTGAAAATTCATTTCCTATCTTTAACATAAAAAAAAAAAAAAAATGCTTTACAACTTTAAACTGTTTGCTGCATAAACAAGACCAATTTGATGTGAATATTTTGTCGGCATGGGCGCGTGACTTACTTAAAATTTTGCTGATTTCTAAAATAATGATTTCAATTAACTAATATTGTAATAATTTTGCTATGGCCTTGTTACAATTTGCTTACGTTGTAAAGTTTATTTAGTTAGTTAGTTTAGGCGGGTTGACAACGATGCGGTATTAAGCTTGTTGCTTTAAGCTTCAAGAATCTGCGGTTACATAAATTATATATAGTCTTGATTGAAGCATATAGGGGACACGATTTGGCCGCTTGCTAATGAGCTAGTTTTGACATTCTAACTATAGAAAAATTTTTGAAATTCCTACATACATACATCAATTTTTGCATGAAAGTTATGTTCATTTTGTCAAAACGTTTGCAACGCCGAGAACTGTATATATTCTAGATCAATATAAAATTCTTAATGGGTTTAAGCATGTCCGTCTGTCCGTCTGTCCGTAATCTCCTGGTCGCAACAATATAGCTATCGATTTCAAATTTGGCAGAAACATTGAAATTTCTTGCATGCAGATTGGTATTGGAAATGGTCCAAATCCGTGAAAGAACACGCCTACAGTACTACGTAAAGTGAGAGCATCTCTGTTTTTCAAAGGAAATAAAAAATTGGTTTTTCGCTCATCACTCATAAACTTTAGCAGGTATAGGTAGAAAATTTCCAATAAAATGACCCTGGAAAAGAAAAGGTTAAAAATTAATTAGAAAACAAAATCAAAAAGTGAAGTGTTTTGGGTGCAAAACTTATTTGCATTGTAATGAATGTTAGAGAGAACTGCATTCTTCAATAATCATTGTGCTGCGGGACAAAAGTCTGACTGATTGATCGAGGGCAGAAAACCTACAAAAACCAACACAAGGAAACGAAGCAGAATCGAAACAATTCCCAAAACGTAACAGCAGCGAAAATTTGAATAAACAAACATAAACAATAGAGGAAACATCAACACAGCATAAACTTAAATAACAACGATAGTGAGTAGAATGCAACAATAAAATCGCGGCAGCAATATCTAGACAAGCAACAATCAACGACAATAATAAAAAATCTATCACCATCTTGGCTGTGACTAGGTTGGCTAGCGGTCACCTATGGTAAGTGCTCGAGGAATAACGGTGCACGATTGCGGTTGTATCCAACACTGTAGAGCGAGACTACCAACTTCCTCCGATTGAAATTACCAGCAATGGTGAGTAAATTTTGAATTGAATGTGGGCTATGGCCAAATTTTTTCGTGGTATACGCACACACGTGGATATTTGCACTCTATGGGACGCAGGTAAGTAGAGATCACGTGGATGGCTGGATAACAAATTATCAAAAGGTCCTTTGATATTCACCAAAATATACTAAACCTTTTTCTTACTTCAAATCCGCATAAAAATGAAGTTGAGGCCTTTGCAGCTCTAGGAAAGCCGACGGCTGTACCATTTCTGCATCATTTTCGTATGCTAATCTTCCTATTCAATCTCGGTACCTCCAAGGAATTCGACGGAATATGATATGACGCTCGTATCTTCAGATTGATCGCATATTGTGTCGGTAAAGAAAGCCTTCTTGTGAACAAACGTTAGATGGATAGCTGTATTTACCAAAATGGTGTAGATGTAGGTCCCACTATTGTATTTTCGCTTGTTTTTCTTATGATATTTCTCGAAAGCATTTGTGTTCATTTGAAAGTCTTTCCAAGCAAGCATTGAAAGAAAGCTCAGTAAATGTATGGCCAAGAGCGATTCGAGCAAGCGAGGTTGCTTCCAAATTTATTAAAAGTACTCGTCAACCACAATTCATAAAAATAACGATGTTCATCTCTAGTTATATACCTGTGAGTAAAAATTACTTTTTTCCACCCGTTAGATATCGGACCTTAGAACCTCCTGAATTAAAGATCCCCCATGAAAGTGATTTTGAAATTTTAATAACTTTTTCTTCCATTCAAACATTATTACCAAAAAAAGAGCTATGGTCTTAGGATGTTGCAGAGGCTTTCACTCTTCTTCTAAATTTTTTTTTATCCTCTCTAAGGCGAAACGTATGCTATTTATTTGTCCACAACTGTATATATATCATACACAGTATATTCTTTTCTTTCTGATGTAATCCTTTACAATTTTAAGTTATTAAATATACTGTAAATATTCGTATACATATGTAGAGTATTGTTATTATTAGCCTTGTTTTTATTAGTACATTTTTTCCTTTTTGTATAGATGAGGAAACTAACTTCAGTGCCTAATATTTACAGTTCAAGTATTTGAATTTTTATTCACATGAAGCATTTTGCTTCACTTGATAAATATTTTCATAATTAGCATACGTGCATATGCCAATACATATAAACATATATACATATAATACATGCATGTTATATGTACATATAATAAATACAGAGATATACATATATAATTGCTTTTCAGGCAAAAATTGTTGCTTTGATCATAAAAACTAATAGGACTGTTGCTACTGTTAGTTAGTTGCTATTACCCTCGACTCTGTTGCCACTAAAATTTTACATACAACCGTATCAGTTGGTCAAGTCAGCTTATATTTCATAACTAATGTACATACATATGTATGCACAGTTTGTATATATACATTGAAATGTTAATTAATAATATTGAACATCTTATAACATCTGTTATAATATTATGGTTGCCTATATAAATTTATCTTTGAATATATATGCATATGAAAGCGTATATATGTTATTACATCTATCTGTACATTTATTTTGCCTTATGTCTTTATTGGAAATAAGATAACGACTGCTTTAACCCTTTACGACCAAACCATTGCTTTTCTAAAGCCTCCGCAAACATTCTATTGGGACATGCCTTCGATTTAATTAGTTTGTAACAATATTGTATACTTTGGTAAACTTTAAGCTTTTACATTGCTGTCAGTGTGTGAGTAAATGTAAACTCTTGCAAACAACTAAGCCATCGTTTCTGTCTCTCTCTCTCTCTCCCTCCCTCTCTCTCTCTCTTTCTCTCTCGCGCTCGTTTACGTTTTCTAGCTATCTGTATGCCTTGTTGCCTATCGTATCCTAGGAATACATATCTTTTGTCTATAAAATGTCTTGCAAAGTTCTTTATTTCTTATGCTTACTATAGTCAATTCCACACACCCACACACGCACACATAAAAGTATATTCAATGAAAACATTACTTAAAAACTAGTATTTCTATAAAATATATCATCAAAACTATTGCTCATAATTTTATTAAAGTTTTATTAAGAGAAACTTAAATCCATTGAATCATTCTGCCCAAAAAAGTATTTATTTATTTTAAAATAAATTATTTTTGAATAAAAAACGGTGTTTTTTTTTTTTTTTTTTTTTTGATTTTGACGCTTTATTATATTGTCTCCCTATTGCATTTCTCGTCGCTGTATACCTAGTTTTATGATTTTATAATAAATTTGTTTTTCTGAAATTTTTCATATATATGTTTTTTTTTGGTTGATATTGTTAGTGTTTTCTTTTTTTTTTATTATTCTCTATCAGCGCATTTATGGAATTTTTTATTCTCATATATATTTAAATTGTATTTGAATTAAATATTTTCCAGAGTCAGTTAAACATTCAATTAAAATTAAATATGGAATACAAAATATATATATATATATATACACACACACGCGCCCATATACATGTGCTTATAAATATATATGCATATATATATATATACATGCATGTGTATTTGTCCCTGGAATAAATAAAAAAAGGAAATGATAAATATTAAGTGCTTTCCATGCTCTTATTCACACAATTCGACAAACGTTAATAATGACCTTTTCTCTCTCTTTTCTACTCTACGCGTCACACTGCATTGTTTATTTTTATTTATTTACTTTTTTTTTTAATTTAACACATTTTCGCACCTGTAAATTACAGTTTTTTATTGAACTCTTCTTTTTACAAAGGTTTTTTCTATTTGAGCTTCGACTTGTTAAGGAAAACAAGTTTCAATCCATACGGGCCAATGTATAAAGTCACATCTCGAGTTCGTATTTAATCATTGAATTTCTTTCATGCACTAACTTATGCTCATTGTACTCGCAACACAATAGTCTACGATATTATAAATATTCGATGCACGCCTATTAATCTATAAAATACATAGGAAGACGGCAATAGGCTCTGTGTACAAACTAAGCGAAAGGCTTCTATTTTTATATTTTCTACGCTTTAACTCTTAAAGTGAACTGAAAGTTGGCAATACTGGCGAACAGTTGTGTTTAGCTTAAGCTTCTAAACCTAAAAAAAATATATATAGTAAAATTAGTGAATTCGCGTTTCTATTTCAAGTGTTCTTTGGCATTCTATAATGCAACTTAGTATAATAATTATGAAAAAAAATTAAACGAGCCTCTTCGAACCTTCAAATCTGCCTGAGTAGCCGATTAGGTAAGAACTACTACTACCAAGTCAGATTTCGGAGATTCAAATGCCAAGTGCGGCAAGGTTTTCTTCGGTTGTAATCCAGTCGGTATAGGTACAACATATATCGATTGGTCGCATACCTATTAGATTGCATCGCCCTATTCTCCCTACACTGTACTCTCTTCTTTCTGGCAATCACCGCGTTACACCAATAGGGAACTCTGACATTTTATGTCCGTAAGTCCTCAAGGTCTGCCCAACTATCAAAGTACGGAATATATTATTTTTAGGACTACTCTACCGAAGCACAACTTGAAGGAGATGGGAGACTGTAAGAAAAAATCATACGTGCTATTGTTAGGGTAGCGTGGGGATGGAGGGGATAGGGGGGTTTAAATTTTTGTCCCATGAACACTTCACAGATGGTTACACCTAAAAGAAATGCACGTACTTTACTCTTATGTGGATTGATGGACGGATGAAACATACTTACCGAAAGAGCAGACCATAACCCGTATACGCTACCCTATTTTTGTTCTTCTTTGGCCCATTATTTGCAATAAGAGACCCCGAGGTTGGGTCCCTATGTCCCCTATGTCACTTCCTATCCTTCCTATTCTAAAACATTTTCCGATTTAAAGAGACTATTTAGTGTAGGCATTTATTGATAGTATTAATAATTGTAATCATCGCGTAATTGTTTTCTTGTATTAAGATGTATATACATATATATTTTAATCAAAACAAATGGAGAGTTTGGAACATTCAAAGAAAGAAAAAAAAAGTAATAGCATATATATGCATATGAAAATGTCTTACTGTAAGTTATCAATGAATGGATGCGTGCTACGCAGTGACCGCATGGTGCATGATTATCTTCGTTTGCCTATTTTATCGTAACAGACCCCATACTTGATTTTCAGCAAATTTTCTTTTGCGTCCTTCTTATCCTTTTTTTCTTAAGTATGCACTTTTTGCATTTATTTTCTTTTGTATATAATGTTCCTTTGTATTTTCTTTATATTTATGTTATATTAGGTTCTTTTCTAGGTTCTTTGTATCGCTAATTTTTTCTATGTATTCTTACAACTTGAAATGCTTCTATTTTTCAATATATAAAATTTGTAAAATAAATGTTTAAAGACTTCCGCTAAGGTTTACATTAATTTAAAAATTTTTACGTGCGTAAAATATAATTGAACCACAATGTCCTTAGCTATGTGCATTTTGCGTTCTTATATTCTCTTTTGCGTAGTTCTATACCCTTATTACAAGTTAGCGAAAATTTCCCATAGTTTTTCTTACAAATTTCCATTATCGACTTGAGAATATTATACTTTTGATCAGTGGATGTGACATTTATACATTTCATATTTTAATTTAACATATATATATATATATATATACTTAACTTTATCGTTTCCTTTTGGAATACCCATATATGTCCGAATTTTTAAAGTCTGTTTCCGTTTTTTCGGAAAACGATCAACTTTTTGGTTGATCCATGTCTTATTACTTGTAAATATGATTTTTAACAAAACTTTGTACTAATTTCCCCTTTTATTTATGTTTACACAAAATTTCACTCACTACGCTAGAAAATTAAGTACACGGCCCACATTAAAGACTATTAATATTTTCATATTAAACACTATCATGTTACCTCATGAAGTTGGTTGCAGTTTTTTTGTAAACGGGAATCCTCTCTTCACGAGTGAGATTAGCAAACTCGACAGGGCTTTATCTGTAACTATTCTACTATAGGATTATATCTGTAACACCTCTTACATGACACAGTCACATGCTAAAGAACTTCACTTGATTGAAAAAGAAAAGAAAATCGTGACCGAATCTTTTATACCCATCAGAGTTATCCTAAAAACGAAAAGTAAAAAAACTACATTTTCATGCTCTACCATACGGAGTGGACGCAGCTGATTTAGTATATATTTAAAATAAAAGTACTTGTCGCATAGATGTAGCCTTAGGCAATTTTCAAATTCTTTTGCAAATTTGTAGACGATATCTTCATTTTCGCTAGCGAGAGAATGTTTACCACAAAGATCGACAAGCAAACAAGCGGACATCTTTAGATGCATTCGAAGCTTAAAACTGGCCAAAAATTTGTATGCTTTATGGGGCCTTTGAAGCTTCTTTCTGCGCGTTGTAGAGGTATTGAAACAAAAATTAAATTTGGATACCCTATAATCCTTTAGTTCAATACTAAAGGTATTGAGAAACAAATTAAATTTAGATACACTATAATCAATGATCAATTTTCGGACAGGGATTACAGCATCGCATATAAAATATATGTTCAAATTTTCTATGAAGTATTTCACTTAATCACATTTTTCGTGTTAGAATTTCATCTCGTTTCAAAACAAGATCTCTAGGGATCGGTAACTTTATAAAATTAAATAATTCGGAAACATTTTTTTTTAAATGCTTGAAAATCAATTCTGTTAAAATCAAAAACGTTTAAAAATTTCTTCCTTTCGGTCAACAGTTGTGTGAATTGGAAAATACACGTCGCCCCTCGTATGAATTTATATTGCTTGAAAAAAGAAATTCCATTTCTAATGCGACGCCTGCGATAACTTCATACCGTTACGATAAATCCTTGACGAGCTATGGTCCGTTGTCATCTATGGCCTAATTCTTGCTTTTTCCTAAGAGCAGTTGCTTATTACCGGAAAAAAAATCCCGATACTTATTAGATACCTAACATTCCAAAGATATCATATGACGGTTTGTTCACTATTTGACAAGAAATTTTCAGTGTGAGCTTACAGAAGAAAAATTGCATCGTGCATAAAACCCTATTCCCGAGAACTGGTCCCTACACTCTACGACTATCATCTTTTTGGAAACTTTAAAAGAATGTCCCGGAGAAAGACATTTGGATCATTGCGGAAACTGAAGTTTATTTGGAGAGTCGTTATATATTGTTCGAAAAAAGCATCGTAACATAGAGAGTAATTAGACAGATTACGTCAGACTTGAAAGCGAGCAAGTTGATTGATAAAGTTCGATTTGGCAGAAAACGTTTATTCTTAGTTACTCCGCTAAGTTACTTCCTCATGCAGTAAGCCGCAAATTGAATCTATTCTTATACGCCCGAAAATACAATCAAATAGAAATTTTCAGATTTTTTCCTTACCATCCCCTCATAACAGAAGTTGCCAAAATTGACAGTTCAACTTAAGAAGACATTTAGATTTAGAAAGCATAACTGCAAGATGGATGACACATTTTTTAAGTAACGATAAGCAAAAGATTTTAAAATTCAAATTTTTCGATTCTTTTGAAAATTAAAAAACCTACTGTCACCTACACAACTGCAGCTTGTAAACTAATTGTCAGAATGCCATAAAATTTGGGCACATATCGTTTAAAGGTTGGTACTATCCAACAACCATACAAATTTATGAATACTCACACCATATATGTATCAGAGAGAGGAGAATTATTGAGTGATGTATTAATTGAAAGAAAATGAAATTTTCGTTTCATCACAAGATAATATATATAATCGTTTAGGGACGTCATCTATATGTTAGGCCCGATACTTATTGACCGATATAAAAATTCATTATTATCATTTTATATAAACATTATCGGGTCATTGTGAATGAAACTTTTAGATAATAATAGATTAAAAGGATGTAGAAAAAAAAAAACATTGCATTAAATGCATTCCCATCTGTTAAATTTGCAATGAAATGCAATTTTTCAATAAAAATGAACATATTGCATTATTACTTCAAATTAAAGCATTAACTCAATCCGGCCGTCATTTTAATAATCCATAGATGAAAAATTACCTCGTCTGTGACTGATTATGTTATTATTACAAAAGTATTCACGGAAACGAACTAAAATTTAATATACGAAATTTATTTCATTTTACCACTTTCCGCTTATTTCATAACTTTTTGCGCAGTAACAATAAATAAAACAATTTTCATTAATTAGAATAAGTAAATGAAATAACATTTCCTGCCTAAACTTTTTCTATTCAACTGCTCGTGTAGTTTATTAATTTGCACTAATTTTTGTGGGCACCGGTAAGTGCACCGTATAGTGAATTACAACTACTTTTCCTGACTGCCAATCTTCCTTTTTATAGTTAACACTGTTTTACTTAATAGCTATCCCTTGATAACAAACATATTAGCTACACTTCCACTTGAATAACAGTTCGAATATTTTATTGCAATTTTGTCTTATTGCAAATGCTTGCCAATGATATGCTATTTATGCAGTACACACATTCATAATGTGAATATATTACGTAGATGCATTCTGCAAATAAATGAATTACACATCATGTGCAAATTGACACTAGTCAAGCATAAAATAATGATTAATGTAAAATAATGAGCTATTACGTTACAGCACATCAGGCACATTTCATATATTTTAATACCAGTTTTTTGGAAATTGCTTGGAATAACTTCTCTTGCTGATCGGGCTTAAAAAAATTATCATATAAAAATTATAATATGGAAGTGTTAATGAACAAAAGGAACATAGAATAATGAAAAAAATTTAAAATTGTGATTAACTTTCAAAAATCATACGTCATAATATTCTTTAACTCATTCGTGTAGAGTTATACAAGAGTCATGCTATACCCGCGACAGGAGAAAATTTGATTTTCAAATTTAAATTGTTATTCATTCATTACATTCTCTCTTGTGTGAACAATTTTGTAAAAATATTTTTTATTTTTTTTAAAATTATATTTTATCCTTTTTATGTATATATATATATATACTTACATGTAAATAGAATGCATAATTTTTGTTTACATTTGTATTCAAAAAGTTATTCAAAATTTTTTGAGATATTGCGCTGATAAGGATAAAAAAATAACCCAATATCATGAAAATTATTAGAGTGTAATTAAATTAATTTTGCGTAATGCGGATTGTAACAGAAGCGAGAGGCAACAGTCCACTATTAAATATCGTATAGCTATTTGAATAACGACGAAAGTGGTTGAAGAAGTGATCCGAAACGAACCATTTTTAACGGCGCCATAATAGCTCGGTGCTCAACATTTTATCAAAATAGCCCGAAAAATGCGTCCTCTAGTTTTAAAACAGAAAAAAAAAGACAGACAAGTCTAGATGTATTCCGAAAGTGGTTCTGAAATCCCTCGGCGTGTTGCATGCAGCCCTATACCACAAGTGGTGTAGCATATAATTAGACATGTTTGTCACATAAGGATGCATTTTTCATGAGATGATGTCCAAAATATAGATCAGTTTGCTCGGTTTCGTATCAAATTTGTGCTATATAATCCTTAAAGGAGATATGTTTCTAAAAAAAATGGATCTACATGGTCCGAATTCGGTTAGGCTTATTTTTGCTCCAAATTAGTATTATGGGCGAACTTTCATTGTAAATTATACCTTTTTAGGATAGGACGATTTAGACCGCGAAAATGATTTAAAGTCGATGGGTATAGTAAAAGGAGAGTCTATCTTAAAACCTTACCTATATCCGCACTAGCTTAATATATCCCCCATCACAAGTTGTGATACAGAGAAACTGGTAACATATATATCTCTGCTATGGTTAAATGCTTTGAAGGTTTTGCTCGAGTGCTATGCATACTTGTTAACTGAAGAGGTATGGAAAAATATTTTGAATATATTTTCATGTTGATAAACAATTTTTTTTTGCCTGTTAACGTTTTTAATCTCTTCTACGTAGAGAATTTTTTTTTTTGATTAATATTTAAATTATAAAAAAAGTTTCGTTTTTCTTTAAAGAAAATTTTATTGCGACTTCCTTAATACCTACCTAACGAATGCAAAGTGATTGAAAGCATCGTTGATTACATATGAAGAGGGAAAAGTAAATATCTTTTCAATAATCAAAGCTAAAAAGTGCTCTTCATTTATTTACTATAATCGAATAAAATGTAAACAAGAATAATATTGAAATCTCTATGAAATTTTCATTTACAGACAATTTTTTTTATTGTTACGAATTGAAAGATGTGCAAAATAAGAAGAATTTTTTTAAAGTGTAACTTAATTAAAAAAAAATAAAAAATTTTTTTTTTGCACACAAAAAAATTCTTTTTGCACAATAGCCTTCATTTTAAAATTCCTTTTTTTTTTTTATTTACATTATTTTGAAATATTCTTGACTTGATTTGTTAGCATATTTGTATACAATTTGTTGCTGTTACTACTGTTATTGTCACAAAATATGTCATAACCGAAATTTAATGTAAACCTATTTTCTATTACGGCATAGCTTGCGCCAGTAAAACGACAGGCATGCATGCAGTTTCGAGAGGACACGTAGATAGAAAGCCTTTACAGTGGAATCCCTAAACATTAAGTAGATTTTGCATGAGAGCAATGCATTAAAAATCTAAACAAACGTTGCCTACTTTTCATCGAGATTTTTACAACATTCTATTGCATACTTTACGCGGCGAAATAATGCGAATTTATTTTTAAAATTTTCACCGACGGTCACTTTTAGATACCTAATGCGATTACTATCCGATTGGAAATAAAAATGTTATTGAACTCTGAGACACTTACTTCAGATGCATTAGTGTACGAAATTTTCGAAATTTATGCGCATTTTAAAATTTTTAGGCTCGATCTGAGAGTTTATAACCTTAAGTATGTTATTTAATCTTCTCATGTTGTGTTTCCTATTAGCAAAATGTTTACAGTTTACTATTGAAGCGCGCTGTTCAAAATTAATAAAAAACTAATATTTGTGTATTCTTCGCAATTATATACATTATCCTGCAAACTTGTGCTGAATGAAATCATCTTCCGATCGTTAACGTAATATTAATGCATAATAAAATTAATAAAAATTCTGTGAACATGGATAGGTAACTACAAATCAGCTTTGTACACAACTGCAGATCCTTGCGCTTGCTAATATTATCCTTATATAACGTACTGAGAAGTCTTATGCAAAGTATTTGTCAAAAAAGGATTTATGGAGACGCAAAAGGCAATTATGGAGATGCGACTAAAGGTACCGGGTTTAGTAAATTTATTGTTTCAGCATGCATCAGCGAACCAGAATAATTTTTAAATTAAAATATATATAGAAATTGTTATATTCACCACCGAAGAAAGCGTCCGCATTATATCTGTTCTTCAGTTTTCAGCACATAACAAAACGCATCCAATAAATGATTGATCAAACTAGAATTTCAAGCCAATTTAACCCAGCACATCTTGTCTTCGTCTTTCATCGATTCTCTGAGAAATACATATACTGGGATCAAAATGCTGCAGTTCGTAATCGATTAAAACTGCATATATATCTCGGGGGTAGGGAAAATGTGGTTGGTCAATCCATCTAAACATGGCTACGGTACGCAAAAACACTGGAACAAACTTAGTGAAGCTCTTGAAGAATTTTCTTTTCTAAAAATATTTGTGCTTTGTGCCAATACCTAATAAGAAAATTTTCATTGCCTAACTTTAGCCTCAATTAAAAACAACAAAAGTAAACATACATTTGGTGTATACAAATTTTTAAATTATTGGACTGACGCGGCCTGACTGACAAACGGAAGATGTAAATAATTGAAAATAAATTACTGGCTTTCATATGTTGCATTGCAAGTAAAAAAAAAAAAAAACAAAATTTAATATTTGGGTTCACAGATTTAACAGCGAAGCATCTGTTGTCATTATACTTTACTGTACATAAATATAACAAGCATTTGGCTGATGTTCGTTTATTCTTTCATTCGTTTGCTTTCCGGTATTTTTTTTTTTTTTTTTTGTATAATTTTTCCTTTGGTGCACATATTTGTGTGTGTAACTATGTGCGATAATACTCATTTAATGATGATTAAGTACCCTACGGTCAGTGGTGCACATGGTATTAAAGGTTTTTGAAAGGTAAAACTAAAAGTAAATATGTGCACATTTTACTAAGTTATGAAGGTGACCAGGAATTCAAATAATATTTATAGTGAAATCATAAACATGGGCCATCCAATATTCGTGTAGATAAGAGTCGCGACTACCAAACCGATGGTCGCGCGTTTAAATCTCAATGCAGTTTAATAATACATCACCGTGGCTGTAGCGCGTGTTTAGTCAGTCGATTGGACACAGGCAAAGTAGCCTGAGGGCCCACTTTGGTTTCTGACCATCGCCTGTAGCAAACTACCATGAGCGTTAAACAAAAAAAAAACTAGTTGACCGTTGACAAACGTAGTAGCACGCGCCTTTCGACTAAACCTCTTCTGGAATCTCGCGTCATTCGTCATAATTTTAAGTCTCAATAATCTGTTCTAAAAGCTTTGGAATCATTATTGCGTTCAAGTCTCACATTTGTTTTTCTGTCAATGACAGCAATTGTTCGAATCCTTTAGTATTGGCTTAATTTTTTTTTTGTATTCCCTTCTACTGTGGTCAATCGAAAATCTGGTCACCTTTCCTTTTAATGACATTTTCGTATTTTGAATTAAGCAAATTTTCTGTGGTTATTGTACAGCAATTAATAAAACCAATATGTATTACTCCGGGCGTACGTTAAATAAATTAAATAAAAAGAAAGAAAAAAAAAAAAAACGAACAGAACAAAGCAAATACAAGGAATTCTGGGGAATTTTCTTGAAAAACAATACAACCAAAAAAAGAGAAAAGAACCAAATATTTGATTATAATAAATGAATAATCCTTGAAAGGATGGCATCATAAATAATTATAACTATCGCTTAATAATGATGACGAGCAAGAACTAAAAGAAAAATTTTCCACTAATTATTGAAGAAAATTTTTGATAAAAAATAAACTTTATTAAGTATTCATTAATAGGAAGTAATTTACTTGAAATGGAAAAAAACAATAAACAATAAATCCACGTTTTTCCGTCTTCTTATTTGGTTCGCTTTCACCTGTTGTCCATCATCAGATTGACGCTAATGGTAATAATAATGATAACGGTAATAATGTCGCTGAAATTTATGATAAAATAGTATGAAAACACAAAACAAAACAAAACAAAATAAAATAAAGAAAAAAAAAGAGAAAAAGGAAAAAAAATCGCGTAAAAATCCCCCAAGGAAATGTGTTCGTAATTAATTGCAACGATGACATAATTTTGCGGTTTATCCAGTGAAGATCATGACCACACACATCAGTATTTAAAAGCAACTCAACATACAGGTTTTTACAGAGTGAACAGAGCAACGGCACATCCAACAACAATAGTAGCATGAGCAAGAGCGAGTATTGTGCTGAAGTAACGAAAACGCAAATGGAAAAGAAAAACTTGACATAAATAATCCTGACGGATGTGTATGTATATATTAAAACACAGATGTAAACACATGCAAAAAGGTCGTCAAGCAAAATGCAAAAAAAAAAAAAAAATGGCAAATTGTTGACCAATGATGGAAATCCAGCACAGAATTTTATTTACATATTTTTTTTAAACATCATATATATATTTATATATATATATCTGAAATATAAATACGTAAGTCTTTGTATGCATGTTGAACTTTCTTTGTCCAGTACATGTATATATAGTACACATATATATATATGTGTGTGTGTGTGTGTGCGTATGTATGTATAAAACAACTACAAAATAATTTTTATTTGATGTATAAATGCAATCACAAACGGCAATACATGCATTTCTTCTCTACAAATTGTATAGTAAGCGGCTTGTGTGTGTGTGTGTGTGTGTACGCATGTGTGCATGTGTGTACAAGTAAGTTTTTAAAACCAGCTCAGATCTGTATTCATGTGTTTATTTATTTATTTATAGTCGCTATTGAAACAAGATCTACTCATTCCTTCATTGCCTTGATAAGAGAGTACAAAACAAACTGTACTTTAGACACTACTTCAACAATATATTCTGTAATAGCTAATTCGCAAGCTGTTAACTTATAAGTCAGTCGAGCAATATGCCCGTACGCATATAAACTGCATGTGTAAGTAGATTCAATTTCTGTTTAGCCGAAAACTGAATTTTTCTTACGCAATAATATCTAGGTGATGGATATCGACAATTCGCTGCAAACCGAATATAATTTATCTTTCGTTTAACGGTAATTTCGTATACAAACAATAAACCAACATAAAGATAAATATGTCTTTTTTTTTACTGGTGAATGCAATTATAAATGTTTATATGTATTGAGAATCATGTGTATATATTTAAAAATATTTATACAACGTCTTTCTCTCTTCTCTTCTCTTCTCTCACCCTCTCCCTCTCCCTCTCCCTCTCTCTCTCTTCCTCTGTCTTGCTTTCTTCCCTTTTCCTATCTCTTAGTACGGTCTGTCCATTCATAATCACAACAAGTGAGACAAAAATGTGTAAAAAAAAAAAATTAATATCAAAAGAAAAAATTTGAGAAAAATATATTTTTTTTTTTTTGCTTACAGGTTTGCTTGTGAAGTGATAGAGATTTCCGGATAACAGCTGCCTTATTTTATTTGGAAGGATTACATAAGCATTTCTCTAACCCAAGCTATAAACAACTGGATTAGTGAAGGCATTGTTTTTACTATAATTCAATTTAATCCGATACTGTCTGTCACTTTTTGTATGCTACTGTCTGTATGCTATGATCGAGCGGGAATCATATTGACCTTCCATCTATCAGGACCCAAAAACAAATCTTTTCTTTCTCGCAAAAAATGAAGATATTTTCAGGAAATTATGATCGTTTGCTAATGCTTTAAGACTGAAAAATATTTTTGTATACTGTTCACATCAACTTTGCTGTTTGCTTCTGATTGATATGCTTTCCCATAATGTCACATGTTAATCCTTAGACTTAAGTTCGCTTCTTAATATTGTAAACTTAAAAATATTGTAAAAAAATCTATTTATCTTAAGCTTTTCTGTAATTTTCATCAATAATCTCTCTCTAGAATATCGTAACTTGAGCCTTTAATCTTAAGGGTGTTGCTTAATTCGGAATGAGCGTATGCTATAAGCCAAAATGAATATATAAAATCAGAAAAGCAGAAAAACTTCCCCCTTTTCCACGACTCCTTCTATGAAAAAGATTATACTAAATACTTTCCGATTTCATAAGTATTGTGAATTTGTTTTTAATCTCATTCGGATCTATACAGATATCTTTATTGGTTTACGTTTAAAAAAATATAGTCAATGCACACTGTCGTTCAAATATGCTAAAGGCTTCTAAATGATGCAAACTTTCCAAACAATTTCAGTCGACAGAAGCTTCAACTATGAAAAGGAAGAAGAACTTGTACATCTGCTAGCCTCTCTGAGTCCAATAATTAGCAAATTGTTGGGCGTTATGATTGACTTCAAAGGAGAATGCTGGTCTTGAAAGCGAATCGAACTGTAAATCAATATCAAAACTAATTATTGGAGTAATCGTCTAATGTAACCATCACTACGCAAACAACTTTTACAAATATTTTCATTAGTCTCTCATTATCTTATTGGAGCAACGCGAACATCTACTGTTTTCAGCAGCTGTAGAAACTTGCAGTCAGCAACAACAGAAAAAAGAAAGAAGAAGCTTCATTCCCATTAAACAGTACTTAGGGATGCTTGGCAGATCTCAAGTCAGATCGCATAAAGTGGGTAAAGTAGAAACACAGAAAACAACTCCACTCAGCTCGAATCAAATTAACAAGAACACTTTTTAAGAAAGAATATTTGCTTGGAAACCAATCTTTTAACGGGCACTGATGGTCTTTTCCCCTTTTTGTACAGATTCTGTAAGATCATGGACATACTAATTAAGGAAGTTTTAAAAGTTGCTATAGCTTATGGCAACAATCAATTTTGATATCGACTATCAAACGTTTTTGAGTGAGGAGAACGGCCTTGAACGCAAAATTGCCAAAAGTTTTAGAAATTATTACAGGTAGATAAGTATTACGCACACATACACGAAAAAATTGTGTTTTCTAGGACAGCTGGAAATTCTGAATTTTGCTGAAAATTTCTTTGTCTATTTTATACATGATCCTAAAATATATATATAAGAAAAAGAGAATTTTTTTTTTTTTTTTTTAGGCAAACGTAGTAGGACTAAAAGCTTTGATTACAGTTGAATAGAATTTTATTATTTGTTTGACTTTAGAAAAAAAAAAAAAAAAAGCTTTTGCTTTCTAGGTTACAGAATAGGAGAGTTTTTTGGCCGACTTAACCGATTTTCGAAACCAACTTGTAACTTGCTTTTGCCGAATTTGTGCAAAAAGTGTGTGCGGACAGACCAACATGCTTATTTCAATACAGAATTTTGTTGGTACTGCGAAAAAAAGGAAATGTACAAAATGTATTTATAATTTTAAAACAAAATTTATAATTTTAACTGAAAATTTAAAAATTGCTTAAGTAGTAGAAACAAAAACGAATTCATGCAATCGGAAAGATCTGAATATCCTTTGAAAATGGAAATATAATAGCACATGATAACACATACTAATTAAAGGCTAGAAGTTTTTCTTTGATACGCATTTTATATATTGCATTATATCATGGATTGCTTAATGTCACTTAATATCTACATTTCAATGCTTTCGAGAAGATGCTGACATGTCACCGTCGGTAGAGAATAGCACATTTTCTTCATACTTTTGCAAAGTTGATCAAAGTCTCAATGCTCTCTTTGTATTGTTATAGACATTCATATAGATATATATGCATATTGTATAAGACGATTGTACCATAAATAAGGTTATAAATGCACGTAAGCAGAAAACCTCTTTACAGATGAATAAAATTCAATATTAGCGGCAGCAGTTGTTGTTATTGTAATGGAAAATTCACTAAAGACAGAAAGTTGATTACAGTTAAAAAACAAAAACAAAAAGATTGTTAAAAATAAACACACAATCAAACATATGTTAAGATGATAGGAATCCATGGCGAATGCAGTAAAAGCAAGCAAATGAATTTATGCAAAAAGGGAAAGAATACTTAGAAAAATATTACAAAAAAAAAAAAAAAAAAAAACATAATTCAGAATTTACATGATTCCAGAGATGTTTTGCAACAACAGCTTACTTATCTACATGCACATACAACACATCATACCTTACGTTACGTTGGGTAATATAAAGAAAAACAAAAACTCGAATTTCACAATTCAAGTAACTTTAAGAATAGATAAAGAGCAAGAAAAAATAAAAACAATGCAAAATAAAATTCAAGGAAACACATCAGCAAGCATATGTTGCAACAAATAATAAAGACAACAATGGCAAAAGAAAATAATAAAAAAAAAAAAAGTGGAAGCACTAAAGAAAGAAGAACCTGCATAAAAAATCATTTTAAAGGTTGATAAAATATGAGTTTACAAAGAAATAAAAATAAAAATGAAAATGAAAACGAAAAAAAAAATAAAAAAATACAAAGTTGTAGTAAACAGGTGCATACAACAAGTTGTACGTATATCATCAACAACGAAGCCGCTTTTTTTCCGTTTTCCTCTTATTCTCTAGGAGAAGTAAGTAATACAAAAGCAATTCATGAGTAGCAATATAACAAAACAAACTAAAAATGACAACTGCACGAAGGCAGAAACAGAAGGATATATGCATACATATATGTCGCACATTTTTACAGACCTACTGACACTACTACTTAAGAGTCTGGATATAGCAACGATATTACTAAAGGGCTTAATACTATTTGTAAGCGTCTAGGTTGTTTCGCTTGCATAAACGAGGTATGCATACACTCTTAAAAACATATAAGGAAAGAATTAAATAAAAATGTATACAAATATATATATATATATATATATATATGTATATATATCTAAGAAAAATAAAGTTCAACATAACAATTGAAAACGAAACAAACTAAATGACAATTTTACGTGAATTTTTTACAAGTTGATGAGTAGATAAATACACATCAAGCATACCCCTATATACGCACTTAGACATCTTTACCAAATGACTGCACACCTAACGATACCTTCGTTTAGACATCGACTGAATATAAAATGATGTACAAATTTTATAAAACATCTCAATATATATATATCTATGTATATATATTTCTGTTTCGTTGCTTGTTAAGTAAACTGTTTGCAAAGAGGAGTGATCATCGTCAGAAAAACAACACACAACTATGTCTTCGTCATACGTCATCCTTATACTGTTTATACAGTTGTTGCAAAATAAAGCTGCTTCTCCTTGTTGCTACTGTTATGTTGTTCTTGTTGTTGTTGTTTTTTTTTTTTTTTATTCCTATTGTTTTATTCTATTTCAGGGTTATTTGTCAGTTCTTACCTTTATGTGTCAATTCTATTTATGCCGACATTGCTGTGTAAAAGTTTTTTTCTTTTTTTTTTTATCTCTTTGCCGTTCCGTCGACTTTAAAAAAAAAGAGGAAAAACAAACATCAACATTGCACAGCAATGATGAAGTAAATCAACCAAAAAAAAGAGACATTTGTTTTCTTATGTTTGTTTTCGTTCCTTTTTTTTCTTGTTTTTTTATGAGCCAAAGTAATTTACCAGTAATGTGTAACATACTTTGCAGGTTTTTTTTTTTTCCTTTTTACGTTTAAAGAGACATCTACACCCAAGTGTATGTATTGGCAGCACACAATTGTTTTTTAATGCAAAGCAGCATTAAGTTTATAATACATGTGTTTGCTTAAAAGCATATATTTTTTTCGCATTTGCATATATATGTACATGTATGTATCATTTTTCCATATGGAGAATTTAAATCAAAAGGAGAAAAATATAATGCAACTACTGAGAGTATTATTAATGAATTTAAACGTTAGAAACAAAGCATTACTCATACGTACGGAGTTTTTTGATGTTTCTTTACAAGTGTAATAAAAGCATGTATAGAAGAGTAACATCATTGTTATTACAACCTAAAAAAAGTATGTTTTTGATAATTTTCTTTAGGATGGAAGCAAAGTTATTATAAAAATAATGTTTGAGCAAATTGTTAAACATAGTACTTAAGTACTAAATAAGGAAATTAGTTATAGGAGAAGTTCGAAATTGCAAAGACAAAAAAAATTTTTTCAGGTATAAGTATTTAAAATAAAAAAAAATTTTCTAGGAAGAGATGGAAATTTTCAAGAAAAACTTATCTCCAAAGATAATAAAAACTGGTTTTAAACAATTTACGGCGGCGTCATGTTGTAACGAGTGAAAGATTTAAAGATCTAAGAATAGATAATATTTTTCATGCTTGACTTACTTATCTGAGCATAGGTGACACATAAAAAGCCATGCTTGCTGAACTTAACAATATGTGGTGAGGAGCTGTAAGAAGAAAACAAAACAAAAAAAATAAATGTAAAAAAGAGAAAACACTAAATAAAATAAGATTTAATTGTGTTTAAAATAATTAGAAAAAATAATAAAATTTTGTAACATAAATTAAATTTTTGTTGTCAATTTTTTTTAAGAAATCAAACATTTTTCCTTTGTACAGGATATTATTTAAGCTTAGGCTTACATAAAAACATATAACCGCGTACAAAGCTTAGTAAAAAATTGAATTAGCAGTTGATTTTAAATCTGCAAAGCCTAAAAATATATATGGTTGCCTGAATATGGTTTGAAAAGAGTCGTTGTGCCGAGCCGAACGTGCTGCATAAGTTGTAGCGTTAAACCGCAGAATATAATTTTAATTAAAATAAAGATTTGGTCGCATTAGAAAACTAAGATTAAAGGATTTCGTCAAGTCGCAGGATACACTATCAAATAACGAGTTCGTATGCGTAGATTAGGGAAGATATATCGAAACTTATGAAAATTACACACCGTACTGAATAGCCTAGTAAACAAGAGTTCACGTCTACCAAACCAATGTTCGCAGGTGTGAACCTTGGTGCAATTCGCTTACCCAGGCACTTAAAGCCTAACATTTACCGATTGAGCATTCAACCACTAGACTACCTACCTTTTCCTTTTTTCCTAATCCTTTTTAGCCACTAGCCCACTAAAAGTATAGGGGAATGTTTATTCCTTACAACAAAGATGTTTAAAAATGTGTTTAAGGGATAGTACGTTCAAGCCGAAAACGATAGACCAAAACACAAGGTATTTAGCTTGCTTTACGCACCAGCTTATTAAGATATAAGCTGTCATGAGCATTGACTGTCCCTTTGTTGCATATAAAAAAAAAAAAAAAAAAATGCAACAAAGGAATTATAAAAAAATCTATCCATTCTTAAGTACTGCAATAGTTTCAAGCCAATTTAGCCTTGTTTAGTTTATTAGCATATTCATTCAATAGTGAAACATTTTAATTTTTGCAAATGGAAATGAAACTTTGAATATTAAGCGTTAAACTTGTTCGTCAATCAACTATTTCATGTAATAAAAGCGATTTTTGTTAAATATTTACTTAAACAGCAAACCATTATAGTACAAGTCTTAAGATAAAGCAAATCAAAAACTGTGAAATAAAATCCCGGAAAATTGTAAGAAATGCTTTTTATTTATTTTGTGGAAGGTTTAAAAAAAAAAAAAAAGAAACAAAACAAAAAATTCCGCAAAATTGAAAATTCAGATAAAGCTTGACGTTGCATTTGAAGAAATAAGACCGCGTTTGTTATGGTAGAGTTAACAACGGTAAACAAAGCCGCTTGCTGTTGTTATTGTTTTATTGTTGTTGCTGCAAATAGACAATTCATGATAAGCAAGCAAAGTTGAAATACATTTGTTTACATTGTGAAGCGTAGAGCGTAGATCAAGAGAAATTGATATAAAACCACGAATATTGCTGCGAATATTGTATATGTTAAGAATTTATTTGTCATGTCAATAATATGCTTGTAGTTGGAATGTAGGCACGCACTTTACATGCATACGCATGTACATGTCGAGATGTATGCAAAAGGAAAGCTGACGTAACAAACAAATCCGCATTAGGAATTGGAAAAAAAAAAAACGTTGCAGCATTGTTATTCCAAGTTTGTAAAGTTGCTTTGGTTTCGAATAAGCTTTGACGATACGGTTATTTGATTTATTTACGTTATTGTTGCTATAGTTATTTAGTGCCTTGTGTCATGCAGTCAGTGGTTACTAAATGAAATATGCTTCGAATTGTTTTGCAACGCTTAACAAGAGCACAAGCAAATACACGCCTATACAATACGGCTTTACGTTTTATAGTTTGTTTGAAATGGCTGGCAACATAGCTAAACAAGCAGTAACTACAACGAGTTGATCAACTACAACGCTGCCTTGAATGTTAAACAGAGAAAAAGATATATAAAAACAAGAAAGAGAATTTTTCTCATTCGAAATGAAAAAATCCCGACAAGCAGTCAAGGAAAATTTTTCATATTAAAAAGAAAAAAATATTTTTAAAAAAATCCTCAGATTTATTAGACAATAAATACAAAAAAGAAAATAAATAAATAAATAAAAAAAAAAACAAAACGAAAAACGCGCCGCGCAAAAGCGAGAACAACGAAAACCGCGAAAAATTCAACCGGCAGGTTTGTATCTATATGTGTGTATGCCTATGTGTGTATGTGAGTGTGTTTACAATATTGAAAATAAATCCCAAGAAGCTTACAAGAAATTTAAAATTTACCAAAATTTTGGAAAAATAATAAAATGTTGATAAAAATTATTTTGAAAAAAGTGCAAAATTATGCAAAAACATATATCAAATAAAAAAAAATGCATATTACAAAATTATCACAAAAAAAAAGAAAAGATAATTTTTCTTCGATTTAAATGTTTTTTTTTTTTTTTTGTTTCTCAACATTCATTGTTGGGTATTTAACAAAATAGGAAAAAACCAAAACAATACATATTCGTAAATATTTCGGGGAAATAAACCCAAAAAAAAAAGAAAGTGTAATCAAGACAAATTAAATTTTTTGTTTTCATTTTGTTTTGATTTTCAACATTGAAAAATTTCTTGTTTGCATTTCTAACATTACAGCATATATGCGCTTTATTGTTTATACGTGTGTTCACTTTCTCACTCTCTCTGCTCCCATTAAAGTTATCAGGGGGAAATCACATGAAACGAAGTAAAAGAAACGCCAACAAAAAGGAACAGAATTAAATTTCATTTCGTTCATTCTACTGATTGCATGCTTAAGTGCGTGTTGATGTATGTGTGCATGTACATGCCTGGGAGAGACAAACAGATTGAAAGTAATATATAACTAACCAAATTCGAGTAAATCTCGTCAACTCAACTTGTCAAGAGCACAAACGGGTTTTTGTATAATATAACAAAAGATATTTGTGCCATAGCAAGAGCAGTAAAAGCAGTAGCGGCATCAGCAGCATCAACAGCAGCAGCAGCAGCAGCAGCAGCAGTAGCAATTGCAGATGCTGTAGCATAATACTCGATTTTTGGTCGAATGATATCAAGTGTCAACGTGTTAGTAGTGTCTTTAACCATTCAACCAGTTATCACAACCATCAACGCACAACGCATCTCTTGTAGCTGTACCCTCCTTAATATTTCTCTGTTCATCGTCACTTGCAACGTTTTATAACAGCAATATCCGTCGCGCCCGCCAATATTACACTGTCGGTTCATTCTTTATTTTTTTTATTTTTTTTTTTTTTTTGTGATAACCATCATCATCATTGTTCAACATCATCGTCATTGCCATGGATGATAATCGCATTTTATGGCTCAAGTGTTCAATCTCGAATTTGTTGGGTGTATATGAACCTGAAACTGTTAACGGAGCTGTCTTTCGACATAAGGACGATTTTAATACATTTCTTGAGAGCAAATATACTAAAAATAAGGATATCAATAAAGTTCTTGTATACATATGGCGTACATTTTACGACAAACTCGTCGAGGAGGAGATCACCGTCCTCGAAGAAGGTAAATAATTTCTAATTTATTATATTTATATATGTCAACACATATTGAGAGATGTTAATTAGAATTTATGAGTGATATTTAAAATATTTTAATAATTTTTCTTTGATTGCCATTTTGCAATGTTGCCGGCACCCATTGGGACCAGTTTTACGTAAGATATTGCATGATTTTAAAATGTATAAAAATTTCAAATCAATATTTTCTAAATTTATTAGTTTAGTTTTTTCTTAATTTAATAATATCATTATACATTTATAATAATGATTAGAAATAACATTCGCGTGCCAATAAGATAAAATCTTTTACGGCACAATTACAAACAATTCAACAAATGTCTCGATATGGATAATAATAATAGATAAGATCGAATCAAGGCAAAGATACGGGGTCAATTATAAACAATAAATTACTATTTATAGATTATAAAAGGTTTTAATAGCCTAAACCCTAAACAACCTCGGGCTTACAATCATTTTAATACGATGTGGTAAAGACTTTCGCGACTTTGCTGCGCTAACAGAGAATAGCCTTGATGATGCAAAATACTTATGGTCACACAGACTTACATCTAGCAAACAACATTTTTTCATATAAATATTCTAGTGTTCGTGTGTAGATGTGATCCGAATACAAAATCTTAGGCGAAAACTGCGATATTCTTTTATACTTTTGTTTTTTACAAACATATCTAGCACAGTTATTAACAAATCCTTCCAACTTATTGCTAGAAACACGATCTAAGCTACCGTAAGCGTTCACGCGATCAGATATGAAAGGCAGGACTAGACATTTGATAGTACTCCACCTTCTAAGGAATAGTGTTTTAAGCACTACCGGTAGTGATCTTGAAATAGTGTATATAAGTGTAGTTGGAAATAATGTCTAAGCCTGCCTCAGCCTGTAAGACTCACACGCATCACATGCCAATCTCTCATTATCACAAACAAAAACACATACAGAAGAGCATCAATGTTTCCTCGCACAATAATTTTTTCCGGACGATATTCAGGACTTTCGCAGTGGTATGCACGGCGATTTAATCCTAATAATAATTTACGACGTCAAGGTATCGCTAATAGCAAAAAATAAATGGACTGAACCACGCTTGTCTTCAGAATTCATAACGAAACTCCTAAATCAATGCATGGAAATTTTCTCCAATTAATTCCATTTTTTTTTTTGTTAGAAGAGCAATTTAGATCACTGAAAATAAGAGAAATTCGGCTTAAAAGACAAAATGCTTGGACGACAATTACGATGTTAAGCTTTCCTTCTTCAGACTTCAGAAGGCCAAGGCTAAGAACATTTCGTGTTGCCAAAAAGCCAAAAATCGATCTAAAAGTGATCTACGTAAGCTTTTGTAATTTAGGGTACAAAACTTAGTCACTCTGCAAAAAATTTTCAAAATATTTCTACACAATCTTTAAAAGGATTAAACAAAATATAAAATTTTTTTTATAAACTTAACATTTTTAATATCTCGATTTTATATATTTAATACGTTTCTCTTATCATTGAAATGCGGACTTAATTTGTGCCGGAAAAATTTCTTCTTTTGGAAATTTTTAATAACTTCATAGTTTACAGTTCATTATATTTATAATTGCATTCAAATAATCTTCAGGTTATGCACAGTATATATGCATACATTCATTTCGGGAAAGCATAGAGAATTTAATTGAGTTTTGCGGACTAACAATATTGTTTGCTGTACGTATATGTATTGTAAAAATAAATTGACCCCAGAGTTTGTAATTCAAAGAGCAAAAGGAAAATGTTGTTTGAGCTTCTTTTGTAAAAAAGGATAATTAAAAAATAATTTAACATTTTATAAAACCCATCAACACTTGGAAATTTTGAAAATTTATGTACTACGCAAATATACATGCGTTCGTGTATACGTGATATATGTACAGATATATATATATATATACACATGTATATTATGCGTTGCAAACACTTTCCGATGCATTTCAAACGGAACAATAAAATTAAAATAACCTCCTGATGATGTGGGTAAGACTCGCTCAGCAAACAATGTGAAATACAAGCAAACAAACGCATGCACATATATGTAGACATATAGAACATGCACATATAGCAATGAATTGCTTAAGCAGGAAAGTTTACAACGATTTATACAGAGACATATACGTACAAAAATACGTATATACATATACATATATATATATATATGTGTATATAGTGCAGGCATAGTAGAGAATCGGTTGCATGAAACTTCCTTTTGCTACAATTTGAGGCAAATATTTTCACATTGTAACCAGCATTACATTAGAACGCAAACACGAACACATATACATATATACACACGCGCACACACACACACACGCAGGTCAAGCATAAAACATTTAGTATAGTCCTAAACAAAAGCCAGAAGAGAAATACACTGCATACCGAATACACGCACAACTCACAATCATCTACTGAAAAGAAAAAGTTCAGCTGGCATATCGAAAAGTTTTGCTGTCTAACATCAACACAACGCCAACCGAAACCAGTGAACTCCAACAGTGTTAGTTTATGTATTTATATATACACATATACATATATACATATATATATATATATATATGGTGGCATCTAATGGATATGTGCTTTTGAAATCTCCCACGGAAGCAGCAAGTGTTTACTTGCCGGAGCCGGACATGGAAACAGTCACGGACAACAATTCAACAGCAACTAAAATTCCCCCTCCTTTATCTGTATTTGTTTTTACTCTTCAGTAGTATGCATCTCCGGCAGCCACAACAAAATGCAAAACCAAATTGTCGTTAGTTCTTTCTTTTTCGTTTTTTTTTTTGTTTTTCTGCTCGCATGTAACAAGCCATACCATCAGCAAACAAACAAACAAACAAACAAACAAACAAACGAAAGAACATAAACTTCTTCTTTATTTACTTTGCTTTCACTATTGTCACTGTTATGTTTTCGTTGTCATAATGTAGTATTGTCTTGTTTTGCATTTGAGACGATCTCAAAGAAGAAACAACTCAGTTCATCCATCTGCAAAGCATCGAAAATAGTAGAGCAGGCAGTCGCAGTGAACGTGTACGTGAGTCGTTGGTTTTGTTCTAAATTTTTAAGCTCGCCAGTGCCACTTCATCATTAGCATCATAGCGAAATGCGCGAACCAACAGGAAATTATTTAACCCGTTATATATGCGGCACGCCACACTCCTACCAATCCCCCACTTAAAAAAAATGTTTACTCTTAGGTGGCGGCGGCTTTTCAACGCCTGCATTGCATTGACAGTGCATGCGGTGAAGAGGTAGACAGCAATCCGATGCAGTAGTAGTAGAATAACAAATTTTTTTTGTTTTTGCTTTTTTGTGTCTTATCGTATATTAGTTCACTTCAGTCACTAACGCACCTTTTTGGATCTCAGCAATTTTGGGCCGTTGTTAACAATGGTCGATGTACAGCAGTGAGTTACAACCAAAGACAAATATACAAAACTGTGACCGCATCACGTTTTGCATAACATACGTTGACACGCACACACACATACACACACACATGTACACGCACCCAAATATAAATTCTTCGGCTATGTCCACACATGTGAATTGGAAATTTGGCATCTCAATTTCAAAAAGTAAACCTACACTTTGTATACAGCTTAGAAGGGATCATCGACCCGAACCGTTTTTATTGTTTCCTTTCAATTCAACAAATCGAAATTTAACGTTTTGATGAAAGACGAAAGAAATGAAATTTCGGCCAGATATGAATGAATTTTATTCTGTCATATTTGTAGTGACTAATGAAATATTGAATAGATTCCACATATAGTGATCAATATCGCTATCTGATAATCGTTTTGAATGTTTTCACTTTCAAGTTGAAGATGCGCAAATACCACTGCCGTTTTTCTTTCTTATCTAACCTAGAATCCTGTATGGAAAATTGCCTGAGATCAAATATAAAAAGAGAGTATAACAACAGTCGTTCAAAGCCAATTAGGTTTCTTATAGAAAAGTTAATGAAATTTCGTAAAAAAAAATAATATTAAATACCTTTCCGAAGGCATTGTGTGGACTTTGTTATTTACACCTCTAGTTAAATCAAGCGGCAGCTATGTTAGCTTAATCAACTAAATTCCGGCAATAGTTCGTTGGCAGATAAATTTCAAAAATCTCGTCGAATATTAATTTTACTTGCGATGAGTAAAGTGTAGCATGCAAGATTGCATAACTCGACGATCAAGCATACCTGGGCAATCATTGAAAAAAATCACGTTACGTAACAAAAAACTCGTCCTTAATGTCATCCCAAATAGAAACGAAAGGCTTTTCCAATGATTGAATCTCTTTTGATTTGAAAGCGTTGCAAAGGAAATAGTTGTCCCATGTGATAATGACCTGAGTCAGTGAATTGTCAATTCGAATTGGCATAGCATTTTTTATACCCTTCACACCACTTGTGCGGCAAGACCATATTAATTTTGTGCGGTTATATGAAAAATGCAAATGGATTTGAAATAGACTTCAGCTTGTTTGTCTGTCTTGCTTTCTTGTGTTCGACCTGCAGGTCATAATTTTTTAGATGTTTTAATGAAATTGACGTGTTCTGGCCCAAGGACGAACGCTATTAAAAGTATTTCATAGTCCGTTCTCTTTTTCATCTCTTCTCATATAATGATTCATTTTGTTACGTCGTCCTATGAGTAACGGTGGTATAGGATATTTATTAGTGGGTTGTGGCCTTCTTATAGTGTTTGTCCTTGCTTTTAACAGAAATTTTTTTTAGCAAACTGAGAAAACCCAAGATGCAATACCAACTTGATCTCTGTGATGAAAATTCCATGATTGATCGCAATACAAATGTAACAGCAAGCGTGTGCAAAATTAAAATTGAAAAGTTCGAAGCTTAGCAGACCTGGTAACTGGCAACAACATAACATTGATGTGTATCTGATAACGAACTTATAAGAGCACCGCAGATAACCTCAAAACAAAAAGTCTCAAAGCATTAACGAGGTCGGGAAATGCTCATAAAGCGATAGCCCATATTTGTTCATAACTAATCCAATAAGGACTTGCTTGAGGGCGAATATTATAACAAGTTTGTTATACAGATTAAAGATCTTTCTAAAAACGGAAATCAAAAAATCAATCTTTAAAACAATTCAATAAATTATCCGTCGGACGGATATATAGATATCGTTTTTAACAAAAACTCCATATTATGTTATTAGAAAGTGTTGAAAGGTCTCCTTATGAGTGACAGTCGGTTTATTTATTTATTTGCATTTATTTACTTAACAGACACGACTACGTTCGCTACCAGTGGAGTGAGAGAGAGTAAATCTTTTATTCTAATTAATTTAACTACAAAAAAAAAAATTTTTTAAATTTAACGCAAGTAAACAAAATTGAAAAGTTGAAATTAAAAATTGATAAATTGATAAATTGACAAATAAAACAGAAAGAAGGAAATGAAAAAAGGGGCAAAGCTTATATACGCCTAGATAAGGGCATTATACCCATGAAGTTATATGAGTGTGGGATGGAAGTGCGTTCCCATCAAAATTTGGCAACAAGCGAAGAGCTCGTACTACATACTCTTTGAGTGCATTGCTCAATTCAGATATCGATACTAAATGATAAGCGTTAGTAAAATTACCGAAGGGAATGCGGACAATATCCTTATTTGTGATAAGACATTTTAAGATTCTTGGTTAATAATAAATTTGTTTACAAATTCTATCCTTTTATAATTTCAATTTTAATTTTAATTTTAATTTTTTTTTCTCAACTCTTACGATATATATCAGATTTTCTATAGTAATTTATTTACAAATCGTTTTTCAACAGTTCCCCGCCCACCGAAACCAGAAAAAGTAGAAAAAAAAGGTAAAAAGGGTGCGAAAGGAGCCGCCAAAGCAGGGGGAAAAGAAGGGGCTGCTGGAAAAAAACCACCTCCTGGCGCCGCAAAAAAAGGTATGAAAAACCAAAAATTAATTTAAAAAAAAAAAAAAAAAAAAAAAAAAAAAATGAAAAAAAAGGAAAGAAAGTATCATTATTCGATTTCTTTAAAGCAGCTGAAAAGGACCGTAAAAAGGGTGGCGAAGAGCCGTCCCAATCTGCGGCCGAAAGAACATCAATCAAGGAAGAACAATCAATCAAAGATACTGATGCGGAGAGTGCTATAGAAGGCGAGAAAGAAGAAGTCGAACAAAAAAGTGATGGTAAGAGAGAGTTTAAAGTTTTCCTTTCATCTTTCATTTAAAATCTCTGCCTCGTAACAGCACTTATTTTCATTATTTGCAAGCAACTACCGACGAAGAGGATGGAAATGGTAAAAGATGCATGCATGCATGCAAATAACAAAAAGATTCATTTTTAAGTTTTCATTTTAAATTATCAGCAAAACTAGAAATCTCACTGAACTTTTTGTGTCTTTTTTTTTCTTTTTTTTTTTTCTTTATTTTAATATGAAGAATATATTTCAGTTGTGTTATCCCACTTTTCCTTTCTCTCTCCCCCTCCTTCTGTCGGTCACGCTCTCTCTCTCTCTCTCTCTCTATCTCTCTCTCTCTCTCTCTCTCTCTCTCTCTCTCTCTCTATCTCTCTCTCTATCTCTCTCTCTCTCTTTTACATACACACACTTCAGTTTTTTAAATAACTTTTGACTGTTTTCGGCAATGGTATATATATTCGAACCGTCGCATGGCCATTGTTTTGTGCTGCTATCTAACGGAGTCGGCCGGGTAATGATTAATGCTGCACAGAATGTTTTCCATGATTTTCTTTAATTGCAAAGTTTTTTCTTCATAAATATTTAAGAATCTCATTAATGCGACGCGTAACGTATAGATAGATATATTTGTGATTACTCTTTATGTATATTTGTGCATAAATATTTTCATTATTTGAATTAATTTTCTTCTCGGCATTACATTAAACTCATTGACTCATAGTGTAAAACGTATTACAATTATAACGAATCTAGATTTCGAAATTTTTCTTACGAGAATTTATGCAATATGATGTAAGGTATTTAGTGCTTTTATTGAAAAAGTGTACTATGAAAATTCATTCGAGTACTAAAGAACTTAAGGGGCAATATGCTCCTTTCACCTAGATTTAGACATAGTCTTTAGGATAGTTTCAACGCAAGGGGCTTTGGAGCGCGCGATGAGCGGAGGACATTTTTCTCAAGCCCTGATCTAGAGAATGCTTTACTTAGTTGGTTTACAAATTTTATATAGTCGCTCCTGAGCAAGTTTGTAATCAAAGAAGAAATATGAAAGGGAGATTAATGCCCTATGGATAAAACTCTTTTGGATACATTAAAACTTGGCAGCTCACCAATTTTACATCATATAAAACTAACATCCGTTCGAATATCCGATGAAGTGCTACTAAGCGAGTAGTATGAAGCTAAACCTTTTAAAAGGTATCAAGGTAGAATAGAAAAAAATCTTCTGTAGAACCAGAGATACATGAGACATTGATGATAGGAATAACAAAATGCAACATTCAAGCTATCAAACATGTTTGGTGTAGAATTCAGTTGAATTTGGCATTTAAAAAGAAATTTTAAGAATATACTAATCCCTAGAACAGCAATTATATATCACATGGTACTAAATCGGTTTAGTTAATTCTGCAATGGAATGCTGCTAAATCGCTTAGATGGAATGTCCTACCATATGCCCTCTTTATCATGATCTTTTCGACTTGTGGTTGGCCTCGCAGCTCAAACTACATTTAGATGTCGAACAAATCGACAAATAGATTTTCTACTTCCTTCTACGTAGTTGCCCTTTTTTCTCAACGGTATGAATAATGTGTGCTTTTATATATCTGCGAATTTCATCTCTGCTAAGACAAAACGAAAAAAAGAGAAAAGAATTAATTCAATTAGGCAATAAGTACATGTGTGTAAACTCGGTTTTGTGCAGTTTTTTTTTATGCGCTTTTTATTTACACGGTTGGTTTAATGCGACTTATTTCGTTTCGATTCGTTTTGTGTATAAAGATAGATAGAAGGAAGAGAGAGAGAGAGAGAGAGAAGGAGAAACAGAGAGAGAGAGAGAGAGAGAGAGAGAGAGAGAGAGAGAGAGAGAGAGGAATTCAATTATTTATTTTTTTAAAAAATATTTTCTGGTTTATTCTTATTCTTGGGCATATTTTGCAGGGGAAACTTTTTTATGCGATCCCTGTCCACCGCGTAAAATAATTCTTCCTTTAATATGTTGTGAACAATCATTTTTTATAGCTATTTATGTAGCTTCTGATTATACATATATATATATATATACATATATTGCGGTCTGTTCGTGCGATCCTTGTTGGCCAGGTTTACCTCTCAATTGTTATTTATATAACTAATTCATGTTAGCAGCATGTTCTTTAGGCTTAATATTTTTTAGGTTTTCGGCTAGGCCAACATATAAGCCAAACACTATTGCAACTTGGTATTAAAAATGATGATATTAAAAAAGAATATGAAGAGAATATGAAGAGTCTTCCGGAAAAAAATTAAGAAAATTTTTACTGATTATATTCAGGGGAGATGGACGCGGCGGTGCGTTCATGTCATGTTCATGCGCCTGTTTGCGTGCAGAATTGTACATTTTCATGCGTTGACGGGAATTATCAAAAACTGCTTTAATTTTAGTTTCAGTTTTAGTTGCATTTAAATGGAATTTTATGTCAAGATTCATCATGCACACCATCATTTTCGAAAGTAAACGAAAGAGTTGAGCGTGATGCAAAAAGAAAAAAAAAAAAAACTACATGTCAGCATGGTTTGGCTTCTTCTGCCGCTTCTTAAGCTGGGACACTACAACTATTCGTTGACGTCGAGTTCAGTCTTATCTTTTGTGGCACGCAAATGCTGTGTTGATTTCTCTCTTCCTCTGTTTTCAAATTTTTTGCTTTTTCCTTTTTTTTTTTTTTTCAACATAACAAAGAAAAAGAGAAGAAAGACATTAATTCTTACTTATAAGGAAACTTTTTCTATTAACACTTTAGGTTTATTTTCGTTCATCATTTCGTTTAGGTTGCTTTTCTAGGCTTTTTAGCATTTTCATTATAAAGCTTGATTGGTTAGAGTTGAGTTTCTTTTTTTTTTTTTTTTTTTTTTTTTTTTTTTTTTCTTTAATCATACGCCTTAAGAAAGCCAAAGAAAGAAGAAAGAAAGGGAAAGAGATTGGAAGACTGAAACAGACATTGGTGGTAGAGCCTTTTTAATTTTAATATAAATTACTTTTCATCTTGTTGTCTGACTTACTATTGTTACAATGTGATTAACACACACACACACAGGCACACACACGCACACACACACACACACACACAGACACACACACTCACACACACGCGCACACATTTCACATATTTACAATACAAAAAGATCCCCATGATTATACTGTGCAACTCGTTGGCACTTCATCTTATTTACATATATTTCGAAAGCTTCACTTTAACACGCATATACAACAACAACAAACACAATTTTATTACATTTTCAAACTCATTTGCAAACATTTCCGCAATATTTTAATGTAAATAATGTTGACAATCAAAATTAATTTATTTATTTCATTGTGTCTCTGCGCGTATTTGCGCACGTTAAGTATGTAAGCGTGCGGATATTTGGAAAGACTTTTATTTAATTTTTGTCATTTCTTCTGCTAGTGGCCGCCAAAAAAGTGGCTGCAAAAAAGAAACGGAAGCCAGCTTCTTCACCAGAATCTCCACCAACCTATAGGGAAGTTAAGGTGAGTAAATGTATATTAACTAAACCTTAATTATTATTAAGCATGCGAACCATATGAATGGGTAGAGAGAAGATAGCTGTTACTCTTTACTAAAAGCTTCTGTAGACAAGATAAATAAAATATAAAAAATAATCTTTGCATTCTTTCACTTATATCCACCAGTTAGTTATACGGACAATATTTCTTCCTTTTTTTTTCTACAAACCCTTATTTACACGAGCATAGCATTCTTGATAACAACGAAGAAAATCTTGGTCAAATTTAATCGATTGTCATACATTTTAGACCTACTGTAAATCTCTAAAACTGAAAACTTTTCAATTTTCATAATATATTCTATTCAAACACAATCTGACGAGAATAATGGGTAACCAGAGATACTAGAAAGACTAGAGCCTAGATTTATTCCTCTAAGTAAATTTTTAAAGCGATAATAAAAATTTCCTGAGAAGGACAGGGGGACAGATGCAAGTAGCTCCATTTGACGGTCTCTGCTTATTAAAAATATATTATTTTTATGTGGCTTGCGTATGAAAAAGGTGTGCAACGCGATTAAAGTTATGCAGGAGAACCGGATAGAACGGGAACAAAACAATTGATTTTCTTCAGATAATTTCATGGCATAAATAGATTAATTCAATAGTTAAGTTGCTTAAGTTTTCGCGAACGACTCGATTCAGTTCACTCCATCGCTCAATCGCCAAATGAAACCAATTGAGATTTAATCATAATTAAGTCGGCTTTCTCAAGCAGAACGGGTAACTTCATAGAAATTTTAATTTCCACAACAACATTTCGGCTGCCAATCGGAGACACTTTCGCCTCTAATAGCTAACTTTGCTTCCATCATTTTCCTCGTACATCTTCTTCTTTTAGTTTTAGGCGCGTTCTTCCTTTCCGAAAGATACAAGCTTCGAGGTGTAAACTGCTCGTGCCTTTATTTTCTAAATATATTTTGTTCACAAATCACAATCCCGGCGAAAATTGTCAAGTTTTAACCTGCCTTCCTACTTTGGGCACGTGTTTAGGCAAAACAAAAAAAAAAAAGGGAACCATTGGATTTTTCGGAACTCAATATAGACTCAAAGGCAGCGAAATTTAGCTTGCACAAAATCGGTGTATAGGAAAAAAGAATACAAAATGAAGATAAAAAAGCGATTGCCACTTGTGCAGCTCTCCATCATCAATAAATTCGAATTATGCACCTTGGAAGCAAGAGACTGCAGTTCCCTTTCCATATTTTCGAAAATAACAAGTGAAAACATTTTAGCGGACCACTGTCCTACATTAAATTACCATACACTACTTCGCTTAATATGGTTATACATATAACGACTTTTCAAAACATGAAAAGTAGTCGAAAAAGGTGATTCAATATGAACTATTTTTAGCAGTGGACCTTAACACGTCATTTCATTAATAGATCTGAAAAATTGCGACCGAACACAACGTAACGTGGACAGACATGGGGCGGACAGAAAGACAGAGAAGCTTGGTACGATTCCGAATCACTTTCGGTAAAGCAATAAATGGCTCCGCACTACCTTGTAGGAAATGATCCATTTTAACATTAAAAACAAACTTCCAATTAATATAAAGTGTTACAAACTGTTATGATGTAGACCAGAAACAAAAGATTTATAAGGGAATGCGGGCTAAACGGCAACGATATAGGGAAAATTGAGAAATATATTTAATTTACGTAATGCTATGCATCTATTTTTATAGAAAATTGTACCAGCGTTTGTTAAGACTCCTCTAATACATTGTCATTTTGGTGATATGAGTATGGCTGGCGTGGATCCAAATACAAAATTTGTTTATTTTATACGTAAAGATATTAATGGAATACGTAAGTGTGTGAAAAGTTCAAAACATGAATATGAAAAGATAATCAAGTTTATATTTATCGAGCAGCAGTCTACTCGAATATCAATGAATGTTTTGCCGAAATGCCAAAGCGTTTCCTCTTGGGCACAGTGCGCGGTTCTATGCTAAAATCCGTTGGCGTAACTTTGGATCAGGTAAACGCTATCACACACAATATCACACCTAATATGCAAGAAAATTGCATTCGCTTGGAAGCGAAAATGCAATAATCATTTTTTTAGTTAAGAAACGCCCCCGCCATTATTCACTTAGTGCTAGCGTTTCTAAATATATCTGTCTATATATCTAGTAAGTATTTGTTTAAAATTTTTTAATCGATATTTACTACGAGCCATTACGAGGCTAAACTTTCAAGATAGACTGATGGGATTTCTAAATGATTGCAGATGTGCTCATCTAGTAATCGAAAGAAGAGATGCATGGACATAGCAACGAAAGATTGATTACAAAATCCTCTAATAATAACCTTAATGTAATCAAGAATATATAAAAAAAATTTTTATTATTCATTCGCTTGAGTAAATGTTACAAACAATGTAACACAAATTAATTTCCTATTCGTTACACACGGTCGTGGATATGAAAATGTAAAAAACATTTAAGATTCATTACAACTCCAGCTTCTTCTTGCAGTCATTGTCTTTTCCCTTTTTAACTTTCCCCAAAATATTAGCGGTTTGTTGCTTATTTAAACATGTTTTAATTAAAGTTACAAATTCACTGCAAAATGATTTTGTTGTTAAGAGCGCTCCGCAAACAATTTATTTAACAGACCACAACAAACCTAATATTAGAGCAGGGAAGTGAGTTAAGCTTGAAAATTACTTTTCTAAATGTGTATTGTTGAGGAAAATAAATTCCAGTAGAAATGATATTTAAGCTGCCTAACGAAGTTAAGGTTAAAAAAATATATTAATTTAGTTAGCATATGGAGAGAGAACAAGAGATGCTTATGAATTATGATTGTAGCGAATCTAAGTTTTCATTTAGGAAGCGCAACCCATGTCGAAAAGTAAAATTGGAAATGTATACACTCTTGGTCGATGCAAAGTTCGGATCTGATGTAATCAAGTCCATTCGTCCATCCGTCCATCTCTCTATTCGTTCGTGTAAGATACACTTCGATCAGTTTTTACAGCCCGCGCTGCCACAATGTGTGCATTAAGAAGCCACAACTGGCAATATAGTCTCCTAAGCTATGAATAAATGTAGAATTAGAAAACGACCGAAAAAAGAATCAAAAACCGCAGTAGAAATTCCCCCACAATTTTCCCTAAAAAGACAAGAGTTATTGATATAAAACCCAATATAAATAATTGTTAGAACCATACCAGGCCGGCTAACGTGACTGACACATTTAATAAGAATAATTCAAAAATATTCGTTGTTTTTCAACTTGTTTCATGCGTCCGCATTGCAAATTCGATGATTGTTGGTTTTTAGAAAGGAGTTTGTCAAAAGGCTTGCAAAACTCGGAAGGGATCGTATAACTTGTATACATTGTTGACCAGAAACAAGTTCTGAATCGATCTGAACATGTGCGCATTGGCAATGGCTGTGGCAAACATCCTCCTGGGGTACCGTATAAAGTGAGCCTTCTTTTCAAGGCAAGAGAATAGAAGAGAGTTATTTGTAGAATACAAAAAATCCAGCAACAATTTGCTTCTATTCTCTATAAACAATCCCACAGTGTAAAGAAAAGAAATCAAAGGAATTTCCATTTTTTTTTGTTTTTTTTTTTTTTTAATTTAAAGATGGTAGTGAGTATAGAAGGTACGGCCATGAAGCTCGAATGCAATGCCTCCAGCTTTTTAAATCGATGTCTAGAAATGGCGTTGAGCAATTTCAAAATGTTTGGAAAAATCAGAAGCTGGGTTAGGCGTTTTAACTATGATAAATTACTGATTCTATCTATCCGTGATTAAAGCGCAAGCTCTGGCTGAAACGGGTTGTAGGTGATTAAGTAAAAGATTTTGTCTTGAGGAGAAACGGTTTACTCTAGAAACAAGTAAGATAATTATGTTCGGCTGTGACCGTATCTTTTATGTCCATCATCCTTATTTTAATCAGTAAGAAAGAGAGAGACATTAAATTTGGCCACTCGATAATTTTTGGTGGACGGGGTTTCCTCTTTTATGAAAATTTTTTTGTATGCATCTGGTATAGTCTCTGAGTAGAGAGTGCAACCTAGAAAACAAAAGTATTCTTAACTGATTTTGAGCGATTTTTTTCGCCAATTTGGCTCACTTGCAATACCAATCTAAAAGCTGAAAGAGCTTCCAATATGTCTGTCAAATTTAGAGCGGACATGATCGTTTTGGTGGCCAAGAAATTGGCGGAGAGAGGGAAAGAGAGAGAGAGAGAGAGAGAGACGGGCTAAAAACGATTCCGAATTTAATAACGATCAAGAATGCATAGACTCTTAATAGGACTTCTGAAGCTTCCGTTTGTGTGATAACACAATGAATATGACCCCATTCTTCAGAGCTGGATACTCTTGGTAACGATATACATCTCTTTGCATGCTTGTCTATATTGTACATTGTCAAGACAGAGTTACTTAATTAAAATGTGGTTATAAAAAAAAAAGCATTTAAAATTTAAGATAAAATTCTTCTCTGCACTAACAATTTCCAAGTATTAATATGCACTGGCGGGGATGATTTCCACATTAAAAAATTACAATTCAATATTAAAGCTTTCTGCGTATATGCTGGTCATTTTTTCTTTTTTTGTTGCAGATTTTCAAGCCAGCAATACGATTTCAATTTCGGGAACCAAAACTGATGGAACAGAAACGAATGGAAGGCCATGAGGGGCCGCATGCTGATGTTAGCGTTTCCACCGAAATTAAAGATTCTGGTCCTGGCCTATTAGAATTGTCGAAACCATCGGAATTTCGTTTAAAGGCACTTAAACAAAAAAAGTATTTAAAGCGAAATTTCAATTCCTTTTTTCTTGTTTTTTTTTTTGTCTTTGTAAAGCTTTTGTTCTGATCCGTTTTGGATTTGTTGGCATTTTTTTTTTTTTTTTTGTTTCCTTTTTATTTTTGTTGACCATCATTGGCTTTTTGTGTTTCTTCATTTATTAAATGCTTTTCTGTTTTTATTGCCGGTTTTTTCTTTTTTCTTTTTTTTTTTTTTTGTTATCCTTTTAAAAAATTTTCGTTGTTTTCTCTTTAATTTTTCCCGTCTTTTATCATTGCTTTAGCATCGTGTTTTAAACAAATACTGCCAACCGTATAAACATTTGTATGTATGTAAATTTATTTGTACAATATATAGACTTTGCAATCATAACTTTCCCTCTTCGTCCTGTGCCTCATATTTATCCTCTTTCTTTTTTTTTTTTGCCCCACACCCACACCCCCCTAACCTATCTCTTTTGTGGCAATCACTTTTTAATATCGTATTCAACAAAGAGCTATGCATCGTTCACTTCTCGCTTTTTTCGGTTTTTCGTTTTACCATAAATTTTAAACCAAGCGATAAGAGACTTTTTCTCTTTGCCTTCTATATCGGTCTTCTTCTATATCTTTTCTTTTTTTCGTTTCACATTAAATTGTATAAATTCATTCAGTTATTTTTAATCGGATATTTTTTTTTCTTTTTTTTTTTGCTACGAAAAATTGCTTGTTTTTCGGTGAAAACAACAAAATCTTAAAAAAAAAAAATTAAAAATTGTTTTTTCATTACAAAGTTACTTTATGGTTATTAAAACAAGACTATGTACAACAAAGAGAGCGTAAAAAGCAGAAAGAAATGAACGCTAGTAAAAAGGCTTTCTTCAGCACAAGGTTAAATTTCGACTTGACTTAACAGCTACAGCGGTTTAAGTTAAAAAAAAAAATGTCAGAAAGGAAGCCGTTTAACGCAAATTATTGTCACGGAGACGTCTAATTTTCATTTCATTGTTTGGAGGTTATGTTACCACAGCATTTGTTTTAATTTTTTTTATCATCTCAACCTGTCAGCATCTATTACTTTATTGTATAAACGGTGTACGCTTTAATAAAGTTTGCAAATTATTCATATTTTTTTAAAAAAATGAAGTGTCATCACCAGAAAATTTCCTCTAAGCGAAGAATTCAAAAGAAAGTGTACAAGGTTCCAAGTGGTTGTGTCACAATGCATCGGAGAGTTGCATGATGCGGAGACTGGACGTTGAACTTGACTTGAAATCACTTGACAGGACGTTTCCTAGAAGAGCTTGAGGCTATGTACTTAACTATTTCGCGAATGTCAACGAATAACCATTGGCCATTTTATCGGAAGGAAACCGCAGACCACATTAGCCAAGGCCTTACAACGAAGAATGATGTAAATAAGGATTTAAAAAACGGGCTCAAAGTTTTTGCTACGACCAGCCTGGGAATACATCGCATCATCCTTTCGAGAAATAATTCCTGCTTAGGAAACACAATAGTTAATGACTACATGCTAATATTCCCAAATAGAGCGAATAGAGCTAACTAGGCAGAAAAGAGGTTTGAAAGAAAGAGAGATAGAGATAGGGAGAAGAGAGAGACAAAGAAAGGAAAACACGGAGAGAGGGAAATAGAAAGAGAGCACCGTAGACCGGGAGTTTGAGTTATTCGTTCAGTTTAAGTGCTGGATAAAGTTACGTATATATATATACTGTTATAATTTCATTTAATTTTGCAAATTTTCATTGTACGTATATTGTGTTACTCTCTTCATTAGCGATTAAAAATTAATTTATTTCAGTTTGTTTGTATGTATAAACATCGCTTCTACGTTCTTTAGCGTTATTTTTAGTTGATGATAATATTTCTTAACAGAATCTTAGTTATATAATAAATAAATAATTGATTTATATCTTAAGAAAATTGGAAAAAGAGGCCAAAAAAAGAAAAACTATAACCAAGATAAAAGAAGAAAGGAAATCACTAAAAGAGGCTAGGAGAGAAAGTGCGGTAGATGACGACGAAGACGTCGAAGAGCAAGCCATAATGAAAGCATTAGAGACTAAAAGGTTGTCATCGGACGAGGAAGGTATAATGAATTAAACAATTTTTTCCAGGATAAATGAAATTTATAGATATGCGCCATAGCTAAAGGTGAAGAAATGTTAAAACAAAAATTTGTTTCCATTCTTTTATCCTAAAGATGAAAAACTGGAAGTACGTCTTACTATTGCGGAGCGTTGGGACAAATTATTGCGAGAGACACATGAAAAAATTCAACAACAACGTCGCGATAGCGAAAAAGTTAACGAAAAGTTACCGCCTTTACAGGAGGGATTGAATAAGAATTTATGCGATTTCGAATCGGAAGTGCAATGGACTATGGAACATATGGTATGGGCTTTCAATTTACCCACATCTTATGTCGCAGAAGGACAAGAAGATGTAGAATATGAAGAATCAAAAGTCCGCATACCAATCGATACGAAAAGACCGCACATGATTCCCACCTATAAGCTAGCGCAGCTTGAAGATGTCCTTCGTGGATGGGTTCTATACATTGAGGGTCGTTTAAAATTGCTTCAAGAGAGGGTAACTAACTAAACGAAAACCTATTAATGGACATTTACCAAAATAAAATATGAGAAATTCTTTAACATAGCCTTTAGATGAGTTTACTCCTATGGCAGAGTATCGTTTATGGCATTACCGAGAATTGGAATTAAATACGATATTGGAACAATTGAAATCAGAATTTGTAACAACTCTAGTAGGTGAGTCTGTCAGTCCTTAATTTAATGAGTAGCTGCCACAAAATTTCTTTTAGATAGCTTTACGTAACAATACAAGCAGTAGAAGGGTATGAACCCGTTTTGACAAGAATATAAACATAATTTTAGATCAGACGAGCTGCAATATTTTCTTATACTCGTCGTAGACACGCTCAGATTGTAGCATTATATAGAGTGACACTGCAGAAAATAACAACCACGAAAATACCAATAAGTAGTCATTGGAAATATCAATAATCTGTAGCATACATCAAGTGGTAGGAGTAGTTAATGCAGCTATGCAAACGTAAGGTACCAAAGAACTAGACAATTCAATAACACATGGAAGTATACACTGGAAATTGAATAGAGTCAAAGCTCATGCATGTCCAACTCTTGATGTAACGATTACGACTTCCAAACTGTAACTCGGACTAGAACTTTTTGCATTCTGGTAACTGTAAGAAGTACCACAAGGCTTTGTTCTTCCTCCCCCCGCCTACATGTGACAAAGGACATGCTTTGATGATAGCACTTTGTGTCACTCAAACTCTTTCATCAAGAGACGTAACGGCAGTAAAATATACACTAACAAACGCTGTTGATATTTCCACTTTCAAGTCTACTTATACGTACAAGTTTAGCATACACGAATACTGCTGCCTCTTTCAACCTCCCTCTGCCTACAGTTATAGCTGATTACCAACATGATTGCGTAGGGTACATCCGCTTAGTACCTAGCCATATACAATTATTTACATATAAAAGAAATAAGTTGAAGTAACGGAAAACTTTGTAGTGTAGTTATATGGGCCCGGCTACGCTTATCAAAACACTGTTTTTATCATCTATGGCCTTAAAATTATAAATCATTCCCGAGTTGAAAAATGAACGAAAATTTAATTAAATATTCGCTCACAATTACAACAAACCCATACCTATACATGAAGAAGGAGGCAAATGTGTTTAGGAGTTTCGATACGCACAGTTGTACAAAAACCCTACAAAATACTTTTTTCAAATATAGACGCTACTTTATGTGTACGACAAAATCGACAACTAGAGTGAGTGGACTCTCACAGTATCATGTAACCAATATTCTGCAAAGTTATAACAGCACAGATAAAAAGTACGTACGCCTATGCTAAACGTGGCCTTTACTTCCTTTAGGTTATCTAAAACAGAAAAAATCGAAATCTCTTATGCACTGGAATGAAGTTATTGAAAAGGCTGAAGCTCGATATCATTTAGCCAAAGAGAATGCAGATTATGTCGCAACCATAACTGATTATCTCGAGGTAATTAATAATTATCCCATTAACTAACCATTGACAACTTATTTGTTCTTTTCATTTCAAATACTGTGTATATAGAAAATTCGCACCAATGACAGTTTTAAGATGTCAACTTTATTAATTCCTAACGTAATGGTAGGCTTACGCCATATCTGGACCATGTCAAGTTATTATTGTCATGATGACAAAATGCAAATACTACTATGTCAGATATCTAATGTTTTTACCGAAAAGACTAAAAAAATCATTGCCTTTGAGAAAATATTTCGGTATATAAAAGATAAAAAAAAAAAAAAAAAAAAGCGCTTATTAAGCGTATAATTACTTATGAGAGATTTTCTTTTTTCCAGTTATTCGGCAAAATTTACATATGATACGGCGAAAAGTTCCGAAAATTTATTACGTTGCTGGAAAACCGCTTATCTAATGAGTCGTAAGCATATTGAAGACTCTGGTGTCGGCTCACGTTGGGAATTCGATCGTAACGCTTTATTTAATGAAGTCGATCATATTTCGCGTATAAGTCGTGACATTGCAACTATCGGCAGCGTATTTATACAGTATGAAAATTTGTTTGGTACACGCTTGAAATCTATTATTACATCGCCAGCTATGGTTGACGATCTTATGCGTAAAGTTTATCGACTTTTAGACGATATGCTAACAAGTATTGATTATGATGTATTCCTTCCAAGCAATTGGGAGAATTGGGAGTATACATTAGATACATTTAATCGACGTTTGGATAGCTTGGAGAGCGAAGCTAAAAGTGTAATTGAAAGAAGCATTACGATGCTGCGATCATCGGAATTGGGCTTAGAGCTATTACGCGATATTAATCGTATGGACACCCGTGAAGCATTAAAAGAATTCATGTCAACTAAGCATGACAATTTATTGAGATATTTTGTCAGCGAAATCAATAATGTGGAATATGAATACATTGTGAGCGAATTGAAGCATAAAAAAAAAAAAAAAAAAAAATTCAAATATTTTATATTTAATTTAATTTTCAATTCAATTTTTTTTTTTTTTTCATTATTTACTCTCGCTTTAGAACAATAAAAAAAATCCACCGATAGGTAAACATCAACCAGCATATATTGGTGCCATACAATGGACCCGACTGTTAAGCAACAAATTAAAAATGTCTGTATTGGCATTTAAACGGGTTGGTAACGCATCCATTGTTTTAAAAATTTTTGCTTATTTTCCTTTTTTCTGTTTTTTTTTTTTTTCGTTTTTGTTATCCTGGCTTTCCGAAATGTTATTATTTTATGAATTTTCGATTTTGTACCATCATCACATAACTTGAAACGGTTGACTGCTAATACTGCAGCGCGGTGGTAATATGCATTTATGCATTTATTAAAGCAACAAAAACATTTACGTGTTAAAACACAGTACGGCCTGGCCTGGTTTTTGCTCTCAAATAATTTTTTTTCTCGCATTTTTTGCAGTTTTTTTGTTATGTTCATAACTAATTGAAAGTATTTTAAAGAAAAATTTATTTAATTAAAAATTCACTTTTTTCTTACTTTTAAAACGTAAATAATACTATAAGTGAGTAATAGCTTTCATTTTGCTCTCTCGTCAAAGTAAAGTCAACGACTTGCTTTATCTTTAAAGTATCCAATGTCATATCAGCAAAACAGCATTCTAGACAGGCCTAACTGTTCCTGTTCCAATGTCGACCAAGGCATCAACTGCCTTGCACCTCGCTGTTCGATATTAAAAATAAGCAACGCCAAGGCGGTGATTTGAAAGCTTCGCCCAATAAAGAACAATGTGTCAAACACAAGACGATCTTGTAAAAATGTTATTTAATTTCTTTTTTTTTTTTGTTAATAACTTTGGGAATGACTCTGAAGCAGGACGATCCTACAAAATTCATAATGAAAAACACTGAACTGAGATTGAACTGAGAAGCCTCCTTCTAATTAGCACTTTTTTCAATCGGTAACTTGTCCTGCCTTAAGGTCTTGCTGAACAATACTTCCCGTTATCGGATGGTACCCAAAAATAATTCGTTCTATGAACAGCCTCTCAGTTTGTCCATTTGCGATCCATAATTGAGAACAACATTTGATCAATTCCTTCACAGTAAAATTGTCTTTCTATCAAAAGTTCTTTTCTATCAAAATTATCTGCATTCGCAATAACAAACACAAAGACTTCAAGCTTTCCATGTCCGTGGCAGCTCAAAATTCTCCCTCAATTTTTTTGTAATCAATGAGCGAACGAGGGAAACAAACCTACTTGGTTTTGATAGCCTTAAACTCCTCGAATACCTTGTGGCGCTTCTTGACTTATAAAAATAGCTTAAGGTATTCCCCTGTTGTTGTCTTGTCCGAAAGAGTACTTAAAGAATTAATACTGCTCGATATATCTATCTTGCGGCTATATTTTGTTTTCTGAGACCTGGTCTTTTCTCCTCGAAACAATTGCGAGCAAAGGTCATCTACCTTTACGCCAAATATGTCAAGAGAAAGATGGGTTTTATAACCAAGCAGAGATTTAACATTTCTGTAATTTATATATGAACGTGTTCAGAGTCCGACCCAAAAGGTGTTCGCACAGCGAAATGTCAACAAAATCTCGCCAACTGACAAAAGGTTTTTTGCTGTATTGCTCGATCAAGAGACGTTTTTTTTTGTGATCGGTTCAAGACCTTCCTTTATCGATCATTCAGCTCCACTCAACAAAGCGAAAGTGGTCCACTATTACATATTCCGAGCAAACAATCGAATCCTTTGCGATCTTGCAAAAAGTCTATGGGATCTACAAAACTCATGTCTGGCTATCCGTCGGCAGATCGCTTATGGCTTAAAAGTTTACTAAATTAAAAAAAAAATATTCTTTTCATTTTTCCTCCTTTCTTTATCTAAAACTTAACAGATGGAAAACGAACCGTCGATCAAAAATAGTTATTTAAAACGTACCGCATTTAAGGCATACTTTGAATTGGTGAAAAAAATGTATACCTTTGAAAATAGTCTCTTCGAACGCTATTCAACACGTGCTACGTACTTAGTGAACGCGATAATGCGCAAAAATATTCTACGAGTTGAAATATCGAATAAGGATACCCGTAAGTAAACTAACGCTTTAATTTGTCATTGCAATGACTTACTATAAGATATTTTATTAATTATTTTATTCCCATTTTACGTACGTTTCGTATAGTTGCCTACATCTCTGATGCCTGTGATTCATTGAAATTGCGTGGAAAGAAAATGGTGGACGAGGCACGTAATTCCGCCCAAACTGGCGGACCTTCGGGTTTCATACGGAAAATTACAAAGTTCACGGTTATTGCTACATTGATACAATGGTTTGTGTCGCGTAAAACGAAAACCGATGTTCATATTCAAAGGGCCCAACATTTTGTGCGCGTAATGAAAAATGCGAAAACTAAGATAAGCGAGAAGGATAAATTTTGCTTAAAACAATGTGATTGTAAGTAAATTTGAAAACATAAACAATAACAACAAAAGAAACCAACTTCCAACTTTATATTTCCTTTAAATATTTTTATCTTTACGCTCCACGCTTTAACCGGCCTTTATAGTTTGAGATTTAAAAATTTTATTTTCGATTTCATACATATATATACATATATATATATATGTATTTTTTTTTTTTTTTTTTTTTTTTTTTTTTGAGGAATTAATGCCGGCGGCATGCCTTCCAATTTTTTATTCATGCAAACGGTATTTATTTTCTTATTTTTTTTAGTGAGGGATTTTTCTTTACGCATGGTTATCCGTATATTTATGTGAAAGTTTGCATAACGTAAAGTTTTTGCTATGATTGAGGAAATGCTTAATGGAATTTATTGGTTTTATTGAAGCATGTTAAAGCCAATACTAGCCACCATTACTCTGTATTTATTCATCATTTAGCGGAAAAACTTTAAATGTAAATAACTTAAAAAACCGAATATAGATAAAAATATGAGAAAATAATTTGCCCTAGATATGCAAAAAAAAAAAAAAAAAATGAAGAATTTTTCCGCTTTTATTGTTGCTCAAGTAAGAGACTGAAAATAAGCATAGAAGCAATAACAAAAAAAAAAAAAAAAAACAAAAAAGGAAATCTTAACAGCTATATAAACCGATGATTATTTAAAACTAATCTTTGTAATAATAATAAAAGTAAAAAATATTTTGCAAAGTGTACAGTGAACATATAAAATATGGAAATGAAAACTTTTTTTAACTTGGTCGGCTTTTAAAGTATAACTATAAAAAAAAACTCTTCTTAAATGTCTTTTTCATAAAGAAATAGCATGGCCAAAATTATGAGAAGAAACTCAAGCTAGGTGGATACGATTTTGGTTGACGACAATGAACCCATAATGATCAAGAAAATTCTGCTATAAATCGATTCTCTCGTTACACATTCGTAAGAATGCAGAGAATAAACTTAAAATCAGTTTCTAATACGCTTCCATTTTTATTAGGTGCACAAATAAGTTCTCTTTGTTTATTTGTTAGATAGACAACATGACATTGAAGTTCATGCGGTCTATGTTTCAGTTACCTACGAGTTGCTTTTTAGTATGAACCAAAGCGCAAAGAGATCAATGCCATTTTGTTGACTGCATTTTAATTCTATTTTATATTGAAACAAACGCACCGGAAGCTACGAATAATGCGATTGGGTTGTCTCGGAGTGAAAATACAGTAAGCTATGAAACAATTGCAAAGTGATTTGTGAGATTTCGTGTAAAAAATTGTAGACTATGCTTATGTCCATTCGTGCGCAGCAAAAGCAAGCAGGTAGCCATCCTTAACTAGAGCTGGAAATTTCTTTCAATTGCGGCACGTTTCACAGATCTGTCTCTTTCTGATTACGGCTAGTTGAGTCTATTGCATATGTAGGAGATCAAAACATCGAAAAAGTTGAGGATATGCGTAATGTGTCCATTTCGGCTCGAAAGTACTAAAGGCATTCGCAAGCTAACCAATAAAAAGCAAAAGACCAGAGATAATGATGGGGCGTATTGCGATTATTAAGCTTTGTACCAAGTGTTTTCTAATTGAATTTGAATTTTATCAAAATATGAAGAGAATTTATTTGCACACCTAATATTAACATCTTTCGAAGTGAAAAAAGTTATTTCATATTCGTTATGTTAGAGTCCACCGATTTGTTATTAGGATGATTGAAGTGATTCTTTATTTTTAATTCTGATTCTTAATCAATCTTAGGCAATCATCAACCGAAACATATTTAAACGTTTTTGAGCGGACATTCGACCTCAATTCTCTGGTGACTGCTTGGTAGTAGCAAAAAGTCAAAGAATTTGTTTTGAAAGTTGTATTTAGAGCGAATATTGATAATAATTCCTACTTTGCCATACGAAAGGCAGTTCCATCTCTTCGAACCGTTACGATATAGTCCGTTGACAATGCGTTCGACAGTTAAAAAGATGTATTGATTTTATTCGCTTTCTTTTTTCAGTATTATTGCGTGTTTCTAGTCAAGACGGCTTACCCACGTGGCGTTCACTGGTCGGTGATCATGCCTTGGTCGAATATGAAATGCAATTTACTGTTAACTTAACTAGAGGTAAATCGTAGGATAACTCTCACATCCATACTCTTACTTTTCATTCTTGTTTTGTTTATTGTGGTATTAGATGTGTTCGAAATTCTATTCGAAGGTCAGCAATTTGAGCATTTTGGCTTTCAATTGCCTACCGTTCTGCGTACAGCAATTATGAAAAAGGAAATGTTATTTAACGATTTCGAAGCTGTATCCGATGTAATTGACAATTATAATCACATATTGGGCGAATTATCTCTATCTGAGGTACGCATTATTCGTTACATAATCCTGCAAATATATATAAAAAATTTACCATATGTAGGTAAACTTTTTACGTGATCACCTGTACGAGACTGAAGTGGCGATACAAGTTGGTGTCAGTCGTTACACATGGCAATCGTTTAATATTAAAAAATACACTGAATCAGTTAGTTCGTTATTACGCAAATTACAATCAATAGTATCTCAAATCAATTACATTCGGATTGATATACGTAATCGTATTGAGCAAATGAAAAAATTCAATCTTTTTTCTTTGGATGACACAAATGGTAAGAAAAGAGAACCGATGATACAATTTAGCGCAGCAGCCGAGTCCAGCAGTAGTACCGAGAGTACTGAAAGCGATCAACCTCATCATCATCACCATCATAAGGTGCAAATTGTACGCATTAAAGAATCCGAGGAGAGCATTTCCGAGGAGAAAGCAGAGTGCGGTGTCGGTGTCTATCATTGTCACATCTATATGGAACGTTTAGAACAATTCCGCACAGAAAAATGTTCGGCTATGAAAAGATTATACGATTCATTGGGTCCGGTGTTAATTAAACTTGAGAGTTTAGTTTTAGGTTCTTTTACCGGCCGATCAGATAAAATGCGGGAATATTATAATGTTTGGGAAGAACAAACCTTTAGAAGCCTCTTAGAGTAAGTTAAGTCTTAACTCTTAAGCTTCACTATTTTACAAATACACATTTTTGCTTTTTCCATTTAGTTGGAGTTTTAAAAATTTAGAATGCTTTTTGGAACGACTGCTTAGCAAGAAGCCCATGTTTGAAGTGAACGCTGTACTGGTTCTTTCTGAGATTATGCTTGAGCCTTCCTCATCGCAGATAAAGAATATGATTGTTCATGCAGTTAAAGATTTTTTAGAACGGTAAACAAAAGTACTTGAAAAATTGATAAGACTTCCACTGTCACTTGCTTAGATTGTAGGTTAAAACTTTTCACACGTTGGATGGACGGCACTTGTTTGCTATGTGCTCCAATTGAAAATGTAGAAGGATTTAAATATAATTTCACCTTTTACGAAGATATAGTTAAGGTAAATATTATTAAAATTTTTCACGAAAATATTTTTATAAATATTTTTTCAACTACAGTATAGTGGCATCACCGATTTAGTGGTTAAAATACAGGAGATGGCTACACGTGTGGTTGACGATGCAAAATCTTGTGTTATGAAGTAAGCTATGCTTTGCACTCTTTAAATATCTAAGTTTTTTATTAACTATATCGATATATGTATGTATAAAGTAGGACGATTGAAAATCATAACAAAAAAAAGTTTTATCGATCCGACAAGAAAAAATGTTGTCGATAAGTTAGAATCGTCAGTACAACTAAGCCAATTAAACTCGCAAGAGTGCAAGGATAAATTCGAATTAGCAAAGACATCTACCATTGCCCTTAACAAACCCCTGTAAACATCTTAACAGTGCTCTGTCAAATACTCAGAAATAAGATACAGTTGGATTCGGAACCCTACTCCGTCTATGTTAAAAAACGTAAAATATTTTTGTGGGTACTTCATGAATTTTTATGAAAATATGCACAGCCTATGCACAGCTTATGCATCGCCTACGCGTGGCCTACGCATCGCCTACGGCTGGGCTGTGCATCACCTATGCATCATCTGTGCATCGCCTATGTATGACCTATGCATCGCTTATCCACGGCTACGGATGGGTTATGATTGGACTGCACACCAACTGAACTTTGTGTTAGACCGAATTTCGACTTAATATTTAAATTCGAAATTATCTTCACACCCTCTTAGATCGCCAATAAGTCTATTACAAAATGCCATAATGTTATCGTAAGTGGAAATAGGTTCGTTTAACTATTGCTATGCGCAGCCCTCCAATCTTTACGTCAAGATTATTGAATAGGAAATTTCATGATCAGATTGAAGCTCCACTAAGTGTAGGAAAAAAATTGTTGCGTTTTGCCTGAACGTCTGCATACACTAACAACTTACTCCACTAAGAAAAAAATCTTTACCGTCGCGTGATAATTTTATAACATCAACAAATACACACAAATGGTACTTTTATATTTTTACACGTAAACGCGGCAAGCGGCCAATCATAGCATAGCACGCAATTCACACTGCACTTACATTAAGTCTAAGAAATTCATTGTATTCAGTATATATGAAGAAACCACAATCAGCAATGTTTCTCTCTCTCGCCCTATCCATTTTACATTCTTTTCTTTCATATAGTCCCTGTTGCGTGATCCTATTGTTTCTTTTCTGTTTCTGTTTTACTTGCTGCCCGAACATGCAATAATGAAATCGGAAGCAGAAAAATTGTCTTTGTCGGGTTGATGCAAGAAAGTTTAGCTAGACATCAACTTTAGGTTCTAACTTCCAGGTTTTTTTGCAATTCCTCACATTCAAAGTTCATTCGGTTCTCAACTGTTGTTCTTTTCGACACTTCGTTAAGGTTGTATGGGCCACAACAGCACCTCCTATGAATATTTCGCATAAGTATTCACACATGTACATTTTAACATTAACGAGAAAACATCTGGGCTCTAAACAACTTTATAGCCTTAATTAACAAGTAAATTTTGGCTACTGCGGAACGGAAAAATTCATGACATACGATTTTTTTTTTCCTCTAAAATCCATAGAGTAATCATTTAATTACTAAATGTTTCTCTCATGGAGTAAAAACTTGAAATAAACTGTAATGGCGAGGTTCCTAGAGATGAAGTTGTTGTTCGCGCTTTTTTTCATCTGAGTATCTTTCATGAATAAAAATTTTTTTTTTTCTCATTTTTGCATTCTTCTTTCTTTCTTTCTTTCTTCCTTTTTGTTTTTTGGCAAATTTTCAAAGGTGCTGACTTTATGTGCCATTGATAGTAAATATATATATGTGAGAAATTTTAGTAGAATTTAAAAGAATTTTTTATTCATTCTCCCTTTTATTCTTATTCGTTCTGGTTCCTTTGAATTAATATTTCCTTGCTTGAGCAGAGACCGAATCGGTGTGGATTTGCAAGTCAAAATAATGAAATCTCTGACTCATGTTTTCAATAAAATGCATGATTTGCACTATGATTCTCAAACACACTGCTCGCTCTACCCGCACTCAAGCACTATTTAAGTATATTAGGTAAATGCGTATGAAGATGTAGTGCATTTTATGCACATCCTACTCAAGTGATAAATATGATATTCGGAGTTTTGAACAAATCTTGAATAGTGAATATTTAGAGTCAAAGCAATTATATAGATGTTATGAATGTTCTCTAAGTCACTGTATTACGCCTAATTTGAGGATGCGATTAATATATAGATTGTGATAAAGACTACTTTTATTCTCTTCTCCTTAGCAAATTTATCGCAAAATTTCCAATACATTTGACGTACAAGAAATATATTAAAAAATGAGAAACAAAATGATAAACTAAATATACCATTTTCACTTGTTGTTAGCTGCTGAACGTCTAAATGCCAGCACAGTAGCTATGTTTACTATTCCTCCTCCTTCTTATCAAATATGCAAACATATGACGGCATCTCTTACAGTCACAATATCAAGCAAACGCCTTGACAGAGCGAGAGAGGAGAAATACAAAAAACACAAAAGTCATAGAGATGCACAAATCATGATCATGATGAAGACGATAATTATTGTGTTACTAGCATCTAAAAAGTAATTCATGTGTGGACAAACTGCAACATGACTTGCAGAACTCGATAAAACGCATAGAATCTACAATTTAGCATAATATTTTTTTCATACCGATCTCTGGCGGAATGCTGATTGCATCATGGCATTTGTGACACACAGGTGTTCTTATTGGACACGGTATTCCGCTGACTGAAATGTCGGAAGACAGTTTTTTTTTTTTTTTAAAGAGTTTAGTTAAAGATATTACCTTAATTAGGAAAAGTTTATGAAAGATACTTGAGAGCGTTTTAGACTCTCGCTCTTCTTTAATAAAGAATCATTCAACTTGGAAAGCCAGTCGAAGTAAGTCGTTTTGAGTAAAAAGTCTTATATTTTTCAGACGATTTCAATGTAAGGTAAATTTTTACTAAACGTCGACATCGACTCGGAGACGAAGAAGAACGGAGAAGAAGGTTTTAGGTAATTACGCTCCTGTCAAAACTGACATATGGTCTCTTCGTTCTTACGCTATCTCTGTTCAATTGCTATTTATCCATTTTATTCATACTTTCAATTGTCTGTCTGTCCATCAATGTTTTCGTTTTTACATCTTTACAATTGTGTCTTGCCGACCTTGACAGGTTTTATTAGGTCTTGCATTGTATGTGCGTCTACTCGCCTATCAGTTAACCTTTCCACTGTGAGATCTCATCTGTTCTCTTATCTGTTCTAAGCTTAGCACTTGCTCCTATGTCTTTATACAAATGTACATTTTTTAGATCCATGTAAAGAGAGAAATGTAGTTTACATTTATTTTACATTAACGCAAGTAACAATTTTTATGAAAAGTAGGTAACATCTTTATCTGTCTTTTATTGTACTCTAAATGCAAGCTTGATTCGGCTTTGTCTTCGCCTAACGTACATCTTCTTTTCTTCTTTCATAGTGACTTGTGTGATTAAAATTGAGCTCTGCTTGATTGTTTTTAGCAACGGTTATGATTTAAGCTTCGATTAATTCCTTATGCGTTTCGACAGTGCTTGATGTGTTTTGTGTGTGGTAACACCTTATGATTTCAGAGTGACTCTTGAGTAAATGTTAATCAGTTCACTGTTTTGATTTCTAGGTCTAATGATTGCCCGAAATTGCTTCATTGCCCGATCTATTTCCAGCTTTCTTTCCTTAGGAGGCGACAGCTTATCCGAAAGTATTTTAAAAAAATGTGTTTAATGAGTTCTCACTTGGTTAGACTTGGTTAGACTTGGTTGACTTTGCTTATGCAATGGTGTAATTGAGCTCAGTCTTACGCCTAACAACTAACCAACAGCTAGAATATGATTTTCGACAATGAATTAAACTCAGCTCAACTTTATAACCCTATCGTAAGTGTACACGTTTTCCAAAATTATAGGCAGGAAGGTATTAAAGAATTCGACTCAATATAATGTATTGTAATTTTCTGCTGTATATATATATATATATATATATATAGATAAGTTGTTGAGGTCGTTGTTTTGTGGCATTTAAAATTCTTGAAAAAAAATCTTTTTACACGTTGTTTGTTTTTTTTTTTTTTTTTTATATTATTCTTTATAAGCTAAACGTTTCGTTATCGTTATTGTTGTTACTTTTGCAGATTTCGTAAATATTACAATCTGTGGGCATTCGATAAGGAAACAATTTGTGATAAATTTGTGGATCGTGGTGTGCCACTTGTACAACTCGACGAGAAATTTGCATTTTATGCAAATATCATTGAGGAGTTGCAGCAGTTGCCTACAGCTTTCAATATACAATGTATACGCCTAAATTTGAAGCCACTATTAGATTCGATTTGTCAGCATGCGCAAGAGTGGTGCACAACATTGGGCGAAAAATTGGCTGCGAAGAATGTTAAAAATATTGATAAAATGCGTTTAGAAATTAAAGTAAGTTTCTATTAAAAAAAAAAATAACAACAACAACAACAAAAACAACATTTTAATTTGTTGCTTCTAAAACGGAAAATGATTTCGATTTAGGAAATATTTGAAAATTATTTAACTTTTCAATTTTTTCCTTTTTCCCCATCAACAATTGCTATTATTGTGTGTAACTCGTATAGAGCGATGGTAGGCATATACGTCTATATAATTTGAAAGTATTTCAGTATTCATGATCACAACCCACCCACTCCTTTCTTCCTCTTCAAACAAGTTTAGCACAAATGCAAACTTGTTAAACTTTGATTTCTTTTTTCAATACAAGAGAGCAACTACTGTGCAGTTAACAATCAAATTTGACTTTTCTTCTTCTGTCTTCTTCTTATTTTATTTTTATTTATTTTTTTTTTTTTCTTTTCATTTTACCTTCTTACCTTAACTATATATTTGCAACTAACTTAACTTGGCTTAGATACACAATTTACATACCTAAAATTTTTGACTCATCAATTATAGTAAAGTACGCAAAAGTATTGTAAATCTTGGCTTTATTTCTTTTCTTTGTCTTCTTCTTTTTTTTTTTTTCGTTCAGGAACTCAGCACAAATTTGAACAGAGCTACAAAGGAACTAAGCGACTTCAAATTGGTTATGCAAACTATTGATACAATACAGACGACAACTCTAACAAAAGAAGTCAAAATCCATGAAATGCAAGAGGCTTATACAATACTCAGTGAGCATAGAATACTTGTAAGTAAGTTAGTGAGTAAGTTTATGTTCGCCTAAGTGATATAACAAACTTAAAATCATGATTTGATAATGGCACGAAAAATCAAGTGTTTTAAGTATAAGCGGTGTAATGCAAACTTACCGACAATCAATCAATCAATCAATCAATCAATCTTTTATAAAAACCTTTAGGATATTTTTTCATACAATCGAATTGCAATTGAATTTTCTCATACCATATACCGCTTGAAGGTGTGTTAAGTGAACGCACAACGACTTAGGATACATCCATCCCCACATCGATTTGGAATCAGTTTCTGAATACACTCGAACTTGTCAGTCCGTCCGTCCTTCTTGTTTTCTTATGTTCAACCGACAGGGAGCAATTTTTCAGATATTATGAAGACATTCGGTACAAAGACATGTTTCCATCCATTTACAAATTTTTTCTCAGCCCTTTTCCTTATGTGCAGTGATGTAATGGTGCACGGTTTTACTTGTTTTATTTATGGGTACCTTGATAGGGAGTATGGTAAATTTTTTAAATCGAAGATGAACCCTTAAACACGAAGTGTGAAAATGAGAAGTTTAGATATATTCACTTTTTGTCCGTCTGTTTATTGTAATCATTGCTCGTCAATTTTTTTTATGCCTCTTATCAATTCCAGTTCCAGTGTGCACATAGCCAGTCGACTATTTTTTAATTATATTTTAATCATTGTCTGCGATGCAAACTGCAGCCTGCAAAGTTTGCACTTTAGAGTTTTAAACTGATTTGTAAGTTAGTTGAAAAATTTTAGTTAAATTTCTTCTGTCGGTATATTTTTTTACTTTTTTACATTTCTACATACAACAGAGGATAAGCGATTTTTAAAAATAAAGTTCTTATTATCCATTAACTTTTTAATGAATATCAAATAATTCTTTTCCACTAAAGAGTAGTTTTTGTTGTAACAAACTAATTAAACTATTCATCGAAAGACTTTTTATGGATATTCTCGCATAAAAGGTGTTGCTATATTGTCCCCGAAGTGATAATTTTTTTTTTTTTTCAAATTTTTTCTGCGATCGTCTACTGGAAAACTTATTGGATGAATCTTTTATTCATTGACTGAAAAAGATGCATAATTATTGATCGCGGTTATTATAGTTTGAAGAACTTTTTCAAACTGTCGACACATTAAGCATAGTATTGTTTCTACTCTTACCTTTGTGTTACCTGATTATACAGTTATTTTATTCTTTCATTTCTATTGTTAGCATTTAAGCATACATTAGTTGCGTCTACGTATCGCATCGTTTTCACGAGAACTAAAACTAACTGGCGCCTTATCACTCATCATCCTCTTGAACAGAATAAATCATTTGATTCATAAAATATTACACTAAACTTTATTATGAATATTAACTTAGTTTAATAAGCTTTTTTTTTTTTTTTTTTTGTGTATACTATGCTTTTGCTTTCAAGCATAAAATGACTAAAAAATGCTCAGCATAGAAATAAATGTATATAAGAAAACACAAAAAAAAAAAAAAAAAAACAAGAAAGAATAAAATCTCTTTCATCTGCAAAGCAAACTAAAAATTATACGATTTACTTTATTCCCAGTTTCTGGCCCGTTTTTTTTTTTTTTTTTTTTTTTTTTTTACTTTTCTCTTTTCTTTTCTTTTCTTTCCTTTTTACTTTTCTTTTTGATATCACCATAAAGTCTTAACAGACAACACATTACGTGGCTTCGTCATCCTTCTACTTTTGCTACATGCTGCCAAAGCAAAGATGTTAAGCTCTCTTTCTCTTACAGACGAAAAGTCGACTACGCTCAGTGTCCCGCAGTCAGTCATTCTCATGTTTCGTAAAAAGTCTAGGGTGTAGGTTATAGTACACACAGGGACGCAGTAGACGAAGTCAAAGCACTAACTGCTGCAACTGTGTCAGTACGTACTACTACGTACTACTGGTAGCTACTACTAGTAGTACTAAATGCTATAAAGCATTTTATTTAAACTAACAAAGCTCTAAATGAAAATGCATGCATTACATTTGTAGCCACAATAAGGGATACATTCTAATCCACAAACATCCATATATACTCGTACATGTATGCTTTTAATACATTCAGCCGTATATGAAATACAAACAATTTTATATGTGTATATGTGCGTGTGAATGTATAGAGACTCATTTCAGTGCTGTCCACACTTGGCTTTTCTCTGTATTTATGTAGATGTCTATACGTATATATTATAATATGTATATATATAAAAGGATGTATATATATATATATATATATATATATATATATGCACATATGTACGCATATAATGTCGGTATAAAAGCATGTATGTTCTTGTTGTACATTTGCATATTTTAGTTAAGTTGCGTTCAACATTATTTTGTGGGTGAATTTAAATGACTGTAAATCCTCCCGTTCATCTCCTTGACATCTACATTGCATTTCTGTATGCGCAGTGTATGGTGCAAATTTTAAACGGACGATTCTCTGCTTCTTTTTTTTATTTATTTTATTTTGCTGTGCATGTGCGTGTGTTTATACTTATTTGTGTTTGCAGCCAATAACTAAATATGCATTAACATAATATATATATATATATATATATATATATATATAAAGCATTGGCTGGTCAGCCAGTTAATGGTTGTGTGTTAAGTATAAATGTATAAATATGTACATATCCCCCTTTACATACATGCAAACATACATGCATCTCTACATCCATGTGAGTATATATGCACACAATTGCGTTGCGTGTGCGTTCATGTGCTTTTTTTCTCTCATATTAGTATTTTTTGTAAATTCAAATGAGGATTTTTATAAAAAAAAAAAAAAAATCCTTTTTAAATCCTTTGACTAAAGTCACTGCATTATCCACTTACTCACTCGCATAGCTACAGATATGCAAACGGTAGACCACAGATATCTACATATAAACACTAAAAGATACTTTTCGCTTTCTGTAGGTATTAGAGAAAATCAGTTTTACCCTTATCAGAGGTTACGTATTTGTTAAACTTAGCATGACTTACTTAACACCGGCTTATCTCTAACGTCAATGTAATTTCAATTCACAGTCTTACATATGAAATATGAACGAACTGATTGGGTCACGTGAATAACAAAAGTAGAGTATCCTTTAATGCGATATCAGAGTTGAAAGGAAATGATAAGACTCCTAGAGTCCTGGAAAGACTCGGATTCACTTTGCACGCGTTCTTTGCTTTTCCTCTACTTTTTTTCACCCTTCTCCAAGTATGCCAATATATTAGGCCTACCAAGCTTTTTTCTTTTCATGCGATCCCTAAAGTTCATCGTTTTTGAATTTAATAACCTCTTACAGGATTGCATTTGTAAAAAATGTTGAAATATCGCAAGTGAGGAAAGCAAAGAAGATAGAAATTTGTCACGATTTAGTGCCGACTGAGCACTCACTACAGCAACGACCAAGTATGCGCCTGCACACCGAGGTTTGCGCGATAATTGCGATTCTTGCTTACTTGGCTGCTCATGCGGAAAATTAGCTAAGAATTAAATTTTTCGAAAGTAAAGTCACTGCTTAAAAACAGCGGGAATAGTTTTTCTCCTAGCCACGTTTTCCTACTTGTCTGGATCTCTAGGGCTGTCAACCGATTGATCTCGAATTCCAACTCCCTTCTTTTATTACACATTATATTTTAACTGTGTTGATCTTCAACTGAGTTGCTTTTGAACGTAGCTTCATCTGCATTTTGCCGTAATTTAATCCACTGAAAGACAGCTTGTAAAGAACTGAAACTTGCTTCATGTTAAACATCAGTATTTACATTAGCTATATCTGAAATTTCGAGAAAATTCCACGTGCCGAATACCTGAAGTAAGTAATTGTAACGAAGGGAATGTATTGACGAACTACATTAAACTAAATCGATCAGAGAGAAATCTAATTCTCGAAAACTTAAATATTTTTTTTGGATAATAGGTATTAAAGTTTATTCTTTAACACTTTATTTTTCTTATAGAAGTCTCATAATTTCAATATTTTTGTACTTTGCGACCGCATTCAAACATGCTATGTCCTATGCATGCATCCTATATAATATAAGCTACATCATATATAATATAAGCTACATGCTTGTATAAAACATTTATTAATAAATTTTTATTAAAAAAATTCAAAAAAAAAAATAAAAATATATATATATGATATTAAGAGAGTGAGAAGGAGAGAGAGAGGGAGAGAGAGAGAGAGAGAGAGAGAGAGAGAGAGAGAGAGAGAGAGAGAGAAAGAGAGCGAGCGAGAGCAAGAAAAGGAGTAAAAGTACACTGTAGAAAAAGTTTCTATAATCTGTTACAAGTTACAAGTCCTTCAGAGTTTATATGGATATGGGTGTGTGTGTGTGCGTGTATGTTTAAGAGGATACAAGTGTACATGTATATGCATGAATATGTGTACATTTGTGCATATTTGTTTATTGGTAAGGCCATTACTAATACCCTTTAGATGGACAAGAGGTATTAACTGGTATTTTTAAACACGCAACAACATCAACAGCAACAACAACAACAACAATATCAGCAACAATAACTGCAATAATAGTAAGAGCATCTATTAAATATATGAAATTTTATTTATGAAAAGCACTTGAAATACATTGTGTATAAAATGGTAAAAAGAGCATATTCACGTATCCACACACACACACACACACACATGCATACATGTAGAAGTATTGTAAGCTATGCGAACATTCAGTTCTGCATGAGTGTTGATGTGCTTTTATGGTTTTAGGGTTTTATTTTGATTAGTATATGAATTTGAAATCTTTTTCTATACATTTCTGTTCTTTTTTTTTCATTTTTTTCATTTTTCTCATATTTTTGTATTTCGAGAATGAAAATTAAAACATTTTTCAAATATCCTTAAAAATGGTAATAATCATATCTATATATATATATGTGTGGCATATATATATATATATGGCACATATATATATATATATATATATATATATATATGGCAAAAATATAAACTTTAATCTTTCAAACAGTGTAGAATGAAAAGTTATGCAATTAAAAATGAATATAATAATTGCTGTAATAATTGCTGACCCAGAGCTGAATCTAAGAACTCTGCTACACTTATTCCTCCTCCTTCTTCTCCTTCTTCTCCTCCTCTGCTGTCATTGCATAATAATTATTGTGAGATTGTGAGATGGAAATCACTTATTAATCTATGTATTTTCTTCTATGTATTTTCCGTTTTCTCCTCCGTTTACACAGTTTAATTTCGATGATATGCTAATGGCTCATCATTTGGGTAAACGTTGGCATCGTTTGTATCGTTCATCGCTTTATCGTATGGATAAGGTGCAACCAATTAAACAGAAATTTGCCGATATGACTTCAATCGAAATTAATGGGTTTTGGAAGGAGGTAAGTATATTGTATTGTTATTGTATAATGAAACGTTACTCATTTTCCGTATCAAGTATTACTATGTATTGTTATTATCGCTAAACAACAGTAGCTGTTATGTAATGTTACCGCAAATCAAAAGTAGTTTAGCCTCATTGCTAATTAAGCTTACAAGTTTAAAGCGTAGAGAGAAGTGTGCATGAAGTTTATGCACTCATTAAACTCATTTTATTCGCTATGTAAATGTTCCACTTTTACTAATACAAAATTCAAAAAAGAATAAACAAAATAAAAGTTGTTCGTGTAGTCAACTTGAACTGTATTTGGATACTAAACCCATTAGCTGTGTCAGTATACGATTTTTAAAAATCCATTAGATCGATATGACGATTGTATAAAAGCATCGTGTATATCGTAAGGATTTCGTATAATTTGATAATAATTTGCAAAATAATTTCGCCATATTTACGATCGGTTTTCGGCAAATGTGGGCGAATCCATAAACTGATTTCGCTGACTTTTGCATCGGAATTGGCCAAAGGGGTAGAAAAAAAACAAATATGTATTAAAATTACGATATAATTTTACGTTTGTAGGAAATTTGAAGAAGCAGACAGACGAACAGAGATGATTCCGTTAAACGAGAATAGTGAAATATTTATCGCATTTCGCGCGATATATTGTATTTCTATGCTGTGTTTGCAAGCATTTAGGAAAACTATTACACACCCTGTGTTGTTGTGAGTACAAACTTTCCTTTAACGGCACCATATGTTTCAATGTATGTGGAGATCAAGCATTGTATTCATGACTTTACTGTTATGGTAAAATAGAAAGAAATAAAAAAGTTTTACTAGCGTGAAAGGGAATAAAAAAAAAAGTTTATTTTTTTTTTTCACATCTCATTTTTTTATACCCTGGATTTGTTGTTCTATGTCTGCTGACTTTAACAATATTTAACTTGTGCAAGAAATAAAGGAAATGGAGGGATGAGATGAAAAAAACCAAAGTTCCCGCTACTTTTTGTATTACGTTATGTTTATATGCGTTTTTTTTTTTTTTTATTAAAGCCTGATTTCTGTTCTGGTTTTTCATTTTTTTTTTTTTTGCTTTTTTTTTTTGATTTTTTTTTTTTTTTTTCTGCCAAAGAGAATTAAAGAAGAAAACTTTGTTGTGCTTGCAATTTTATTCCGCTCCGCTTTGCTTCCCGTTTTCATTTCCATTCAATAGGAATTTAATTGGATTTAAGTTCTTCCACACATTTAAGGTTTCCCTTATTCTCTTTCTCTCTCTTTCTTTATCTCTCTCTCTCTCTCTCTCTCTCTGTCTTTCTCCACTTCCCGCAACCACTTCTCCCCATTCCTTATAGTTGCTGTAATAAGACTTGTTAGAAAGTTTAGGGAGAATGGTCGTGGCGCGGACCTAACAATCACAATTTACAAATTTACAAATTCTTGACGACTTACTCAACAACACAATCATTATTATCATCAGCAGTACCGGCACTGCTGGTTTGGTGCTCACGCATTAAGGCTTTTCCGTGTTGTAAGCGCCACATCCTTATCCGTTGCCGTTGCCGTTGCGTTAAGATACTATGTTCTGTTTCGTACACATTGGCTCGAGCACTTACTTAATGCAAATTCTTGCATGGCGGCCTCTCTGCTTCGCCACATATACTTGCCTGCCTATACGCTTCTGTCTCTCTCTCTCTCTCTCTCTCTCTCTCTCTCTCTCTGTGTATCATCGCAATCGCATGCATATACGCAGTTAGTTTGCCAAGCAGCAGCTGTTTATAATGGTATTAGTATTGCGCTAGTGGTTCAAGGCACAAACGAATTAACTTAAAGTGTTTATTATAAGCATTAAGATCAACAATCACAACAGTTGCCTTGCTTGAATTTTTCTTTTCTACATCTTCGTCTCTTCGTCTTCTTTGCCTTTTTTGTATGCTCTTAGTTTGGTTTTGCGTATCCCTTTTTTTTTCTTTTCAAAAAGCATAAAGTTTTTCTTTTCATTTTTCGATTTTCTTCTCCATTGTTTTGCTATTTAAAGTTAATGTAAAACTTTCTTTACGGCAACGTTCTGCTTCAATGAATGGTTAAAAATTTTCCTAATTTTTTTTTCCTAATTTTTCATCAAATTTTCAGTTAATTAGTCAAAAGCTTTTCATACTTTAAAGCTTATTTCGAGCAATTTTTCCATTTTGTTTTTTTTTTATATATATATATATATATACATGTATATTTACAATTAATACCTTTGAGTTTGTGATTTCTGCATAGTTGGAAGAATTCTTTAAGGATTACGAAGCTAACGGTCCTGGCTCAGCGGGTAACGATTTAGATCGCGGCTTCAAGTTAATGGATCCTTACGGCCAGAAATTGATGGCTCTTGAGCTGAAAAGACAAGAATTGGGTAAGTCTTTTAAATAAATTGAATGAAACTATAAAAGTCGTAAGAATCATGAAGAACTTTTGCGTTACAAATATTATATACATATATATATATATATATATGTTTTAACGAAAAAATGCAATTGAACCTATGAATTATTATTGGAACATATCATTAAAAAGTTACATAAGCTACATAGTGTGTGTTGCTTTTCCAACGACCTAAACATTTTGCATGACGCAGATGAAAAATTGCTATGAGAACTATTTTAATAGCAATCAGAGAGTTTCAACGATATCGAAATAAGTGAAAGTCCAAGTACTGACTTGAAATTATTAGCCTGGAAATGCTTTCTGAGCGTTGTCGCCTGAGCTGCCCAAGAACGAAGAAGTGAGCGAAGTTCATTATTTTTCTAACGATCTAATAAGAAACTATCATTTCAAATGTCTCTTCCAAATATCTTCGTCATAGCTCCAAACATCAACAGTGTTGATCTAGCTGTTTCTAAAGATGCAAACGATTAGAAATTATCAGCTGTTAGACAGTGTTGATATGCGCTGGTTAACGATAGCGTTATAAACGATACTTTTCCAATAGCTTCACATGCGCTGCACAACATCTTACATCCTGTTTATAAAGAAATTGCGATACTTCTTCTGATTTCGATCCCAATCTATTTTCCGTATCGTCTTCATAAATTATTTTATTTCTTTAAAGCCAAGTTCGTTGCATTCTAGCACTAATTCGTAGTTAATTCGTGGATAAACTGTGATCCTCAAAGATCATGCAACATCCAATAATAATTTCCATGTTCTAAAACTCTTACTAACAGATGTTACGCTGTCGGCGATTAGGGTGTGCAGACCCAGCAACATTGGTCGCCAACCTGGATTTCCGTACTATTGTATCACTTACTTTTTCTACCTAAACTTGTAGACTTAACCACTTTTGCCTAATTTTGAGTTCGTAGATTTTGTTCATATGCACTAAATATTTCTTTCTTACTCCAGTGATGTAGGCTATTGTCCAAGTAGTAATATTAAAGACAGGATTGTTTCTGAGAATGCATTGCATACTATGGATGTATTATAATGACATCCGCTATTTCTGCAATTGTGTATTAAAGCTGCGCTGACCATAAAGCGATACAATTTATCGCACTGGGCTGCGGACAATGCCTCCCTCTTTGCCTTTTCCCGCTTCTTTTTGATCATAGCTATGTTCCATGTTCAGAGGATATTTTCCTAACTAAATGCTCATAGTAGAAAAAAAAAAAAAAGTTCGTAGACATAATATAAAGTATATAGCATAGGTTGCTATTTCACGTTATTTTCGGACAAGAATACAGTACAAGGTGAACTATATTCTCAGACGGAGGGTACAATACACTGAAGCAGGGGGACCAGTAAAACTATTGCAAATGCATACCATATATTCGTCCAAATGAGTTGTGATGTAAACCTCTCTTTCGAAAAAGAAGGAGAGAGAAGAGAAGAAAAAAGTCAGAAGACATGTGAAATAATACTAAATTAAGTTAATAAAGAAACGCGACTTTAGGTGAACAAATTTAAAGCATAGCTGAACAATTAAGACCGGAAATAAACGAATGGATTTCTTGATTACGAATTATATAGGTAATAAGATGCGGTAATCAAGTAAATTGTGTATAGAAGTTCTTTGCTTTTCAAATTAGTTTTTGGGTTGAACCTGAGAACAAACGGAAAACTTTTCTTTCAAAAATATTTACATTTCATTAAAAAGGAAAAAATATTTTACGGTTTTTCTTCTTTGTTTCTTTCCATTTTTTTTTTTTTTTTCAATTTTTCTTTTTCTTTTATTATTATTATTTTATTTTTTAGCAAATGCTGAAAAACTTTTTGATATGCCCATGCAAGATTACAATGAATTCGCACGCATTAAAGATGATTACGAAGGCATGCAATTGGTACGTACATACACACACACACACATACATATATATATATATATATAAATATGCATTGAAATTTTTATATATGTAATAGAACTAGCTATACTTTTGCCTTAAGAGTTATTTTTTTTTTTAAATATTTTTTTCTTTTTTTTTTTTCTTGGTCAGCCAAGTAAAGTAAAAATCTTAAGAAATAAAGTTTAATTTTTCAATTAAATTATTTGTATTTGTTCAGCAACAAAGTTATTAAGAGTATAAGAGAATGAAGGCGAACTTTTATTGTGCCCCTTAGGGCTCGAGGAAACTTATATAAATACGTATATAACAACACAATGATTGAATATCCTCAACAATGTTAAGATGATTGAGTGTATTACCAACTTTTCCTCTTTTCTCTGCATTTTCTTTGATTTTGTTTTTTTTTTTTTTTCATTTTAATTTTAAATTGTTTTTTTTTTTTTTCTTTCTTTCATTTTTCGTAGATTTTCAAATTATACAAAAGTCAAAAGTCAGGTCGTGAGGTATGGTCGAAAACTTTGTGGGTCGATTTGGATCCCACTGTACTAACCGAAGGTGTTGAAAGCTTTTTGAAAGAATTTCGTAAGCTACCCAAAAATGTAAGTTTGTTAACAAAACTGAATAACAGATAAACTCATTTTTCATGCCATTAAAACTTTATTAATTAACTTAGGTACAAAAGAAAAAAATTAAATAAATAAATAAAAAAATTCGTTATAGAAAATTGCAATTTTCACTATGAAATTAAGTTAACATAAACTTTTATAAATAAAAATGAAAACATACATATATAGAGATAATAGTTGCACATATATACATACATGTTTTTTTATTTATTTATTTATTTATTTTTTTTGCTTTATTATTATTAACATTTACAGAGAGAGAGAGAGAGAGAGAGAGAGAGAGAGAGTGAAAAAACAAAAACATGTCATTTAATTTGATTTTCCAACATTGAAATTTATATACGTTTCAACAAACACGTTCAACAAATATTTTTCAACATAAATTAGTTGAAAATATGTTGAAATGCGTAAAATGCGAGCACAAACACAATTACACACAATATTCAAGCATAAAAACCATTTAGGTTAGATATAAGAGCCGTTTTAGTTAGTTGCACAAATACATACACGTAAAGCATATAGATATTCCTTGAAATTTATTTTGTAACTGTAATTGCGCTATTGGGTCATAAATTTGTTACGCAAAAATAAAAGTGCAGCACTACACCAGCATCGACTATTTTACATTCCTCTACATACATATGCACTTAATATATCTAACGTACATTATTTTTTTTGTTTTTTTTTTTTGATAACATATCTCTTCGTTAATGACATTTAAACGTAGCCACAACTACAAATGGGAGTCGGGTACTCATTATAAAATATAAAAGCCTAAATGTGACTGTAGATCGGTGTGTGTGTGTTTATGAATGCACACGTATGAGTTAAAGTTGGTTTTTTATCGTCGTCGTAGTAGTAGTGCATTTACTATATGTACAAAGGTGCATTGTGGATATATATATATATATATATATATATCTATATGTGTAAGCGAACGCGCCCAAATCAATTTGATTAAAATTAAAACAATTAAAATAGTTGAGTTGAGAGCATACGCCAATTACGAATAATGGCCGCATACGTTTACCCATTTGCCGCATACAGTGCAGCCGGGTTGAAGATTGAAAATATAAAGTTAAAGCAGCAATTGCTGCATACGTATGTTATATAAGCCACACATTTCCCTTTCGTCACTTGGCAAACGCCCACCGCACATAACGCCCACAACACGCATACTGTTACTGATGGTTTATCAACCATACAAACAAGACCAAATTAAAATTTTCCAAACTCAACCGAAACACAACAACACTCATTTACAATTTCCATTTATTATCACAAGCTCTAAGCGGGACATATATATATATATATATATATATATGTATACGTATATACATACATACATACATACATACATACATACATACATACATACATACATACATACATGAATGCATTGGGTAATGGCAGCAACTCAACGTTACTGAAAATTAAAACATAGCTATTGTAAATGCATTTATATGGTTCCGCGTGTCAGTTCATGCATATGAATAGGTGGATGTATGCATGTGTATGGCTCTGCATGTGTTTATATATCTCTGTAGATATTTGTACACTGGATATATGTGTCTACCTACAATAGATTCTGTTGACATTATTTTAGTCAACTGTGGTTATGAGATTTTCTGAAAAACGCTTTAAGCAACGCGTAAATATTTCATCATCATCGTCATCATCATCATTATCAGGATTAGGAGAAATCAGAGATATAATTATTCTAAATAGTCTACGAGGCTTATTCTTTCACTGCCTAACAGTATTATCGAATGTAGACAATTTATAGATTTAGCCATTGTAGTTAATAAAATTGTAGTTAGTTTATCTAAATGCTATTAAATCAAATTTGAAAATTTTCTCCCATGCGAGAAATGATTTTGATATCATAATATACGAAATTTAATATTAATTTGACGATCGACGAAGGACTGATCCTCTTTAAAATACTTCGTTAAATTTCGAATTGTCTTCGATCTTCTTAGGCAAATGGAATTTTGTTTGTTAAAACCTATACCCCCTTTAGAGAGGGTCAAAAGGTTTTAAGTAAATTATACTCAACTCAAATATCGATTCTAAAGAAACTAAAGTTTGGAAATATTACAACACTTCCACGCTATGACTCGCTTTGTATGAGGAATTTTTTTGCGAACGAGTTACATATGCCATTCTTAGCTGATATTGTTTTGTACTTCACTGTCAACAGAAAAATCATGACTGAGATTATATTTGACAAATAAAACTTAAAAGTTTCTCTCACATTGCTGGGAATGCAGGAACAACATCATAAATTTATTTTGAGTGATTAGTAGCTACATTTTCGTCTATCTGGGTATGCAAGCAATCGAAACGATCACGTTTGCAACTCTGCAAATCTAAGAGCAATCGTCTACCATCATCTAAAACCACAACGAGATGCAACCGCAACACTACCGAATCATGTTGATTAACTTGCTTTGGTCTGAAATTGATGCTATAGATACATACACACACACCTCGTAAAACTATAACTCAATTGTATGATTAGTTGAGAATATGTAATACATCTTGTTTAAAGATTCTACAGGACTCAACCTCTTAGAAAAGAAGGATCTTTTGCACTTTTCAACCTCATGATTTATTACCAAAAAAAAAAAAAAAAAAAAAAAAAAATTATTTGAAAGAGAGGAGGAGCATTTCATTATAGTAACAAGGATCGGAAGGCTTCATTTGTATCGGGCGGTAAAAGTTGATTCCTAAACCTAAAAAAATCTTGTATGTCGTCTTCTGGTCTTGTAAATCATAGGCAACGATTAAGTCCAATAACATTCAATAGCGGGGTAACTAGACGGCTTTATTATTTACTTTTTTTTCTACATTTAAAATAAATTTATTTTATATACAAATTAAGGTAAAGATAATATATTCTTATATAATACAAGGTTGAAGGCTGTTGACGCCGCAAAAAATTTTGACGCGACATGCGCTTATAATAAATGCAATTTAACGTATATGACTGTTGGAGACATGCACCACTCTTTTCAATGCAAAATCTTTTCTGACAGATTTATTAAAAGAAAACCTTTCTTACCTCTTTCGCCACCTAATGGCGTGCTCTTCTTTTTTCTTTTTATTTTTTATTTTTATTTTATTATCTTAAAATCGCTACGGAAAAGTTAATTCATCTATCTGCCATTCTATTTTAATGCAACTTAACCGCACACATGAGCTCTCCTACTTTTCATTAATCCGTGCACACCGACCGTATACACTTACCATTACCGTATATATGCATATTCACGCCACACGAATCTCTTTTGTTGTGGCAGTTGTTAGTGCTCTTCTTGTCCACATATGGTGGATGCTGTCGTTTCTTTTTTCTTTTTTCTTTTTCCTTTTTTCTTTTTCCTTTTTTTTTTTTTTTGTTTCCTTTTTTTATATATCTTTTTTTTTTTTTCCACTTGACAGGTGCGACAGTTGCCAGTTGGTCAGGCTTTAGAGTTAAATATGAAACAATTCAAAGGTACTGTACCGTTAATGGTGAGCTTAAAGAACGAGGCTTTAAGAGAACGTCACTGGCGTCAGCTAATGGAAAAGACTGGGCAATACTTTGATATGTCACCCGAACGTTTTACTTTGGAAAATATGTTCGGTATGCAATTGCACAAATATCAGGTGAGTGCAAACACCATACAAAATACAACACCAAAATGTTCATATAGTAGGTGAGTAGTGAATGTTTTTGAGGCAGAAAAGAAGAAAAGCAATTACCAAAAGCGTTGTTTGCTTTTTAAAAACAATACGAATTGTTTCAAAGTGCATGAAGTGTACGTGCAAACAAATAAACAAACAAACAAACAAGCAAACAAACAGATAGCAACAAGCTGATGTTGTTGTGTACTTCCTTCGAAAAATAATAAAGAGAGCTAAACACTAGCATTATGTGTAGCACACAACTAAGCAAACAGAAAAACTTCAAGCATATAATACCTTCTTTAACTGTAATGCTTTTATGTATTCTCTCATACCTATCTACGATGTAGCCGCCTATCTCTAACGGTATGTGTTTAGTTTTACTTTTTTGACTCGCCAAAGAGGAAAAAGAAGGAAAAGAACGAAAAAAAAAAAAAAACAGCAAAACGTCATTCGGTATGGTTTAAATATTTTCATTGCATTTTTCAATAGGAAATTGCTGAGCAAATCCTAAATAATGCCATCAAAGAATTGGGCATTGAGAAGGGTGTTCGAGTAGTTGAGGATACTTGGGCTAACATGACATTTAAGGTGCATAAGCATTATAAAGGCCTTGAAGAACGTGGCCACACGTTGGGTGCTGTCGATGAGATTGTAGCATCTCTTGAAGAAAATGCAATGAATCTTCAATCAATGGGCGCCTCACAGTAAGTATAACGATGCATCCAACCATCCATCCATCCATCCATCCACCCAACCACCCTCCCATCCATCCGAATACATTTAAGTGTAATGGAATTGAATGGTCATGTTTCTAGTGTAATATTGTTGCAGCTTTTATTTTTGCTTCCTTTATATAGCATGACATTTAAAGAATTATACTAATGGTTTTAGATGACTTGAAGTAAGTAATCGTTTCTTTTTTTTTTCTTCTTTTTCTCTCTCTCTCTCTCTTTCTGCTTTACCTCTTCCTTGCTTGCATTACTATTAGATTCATTGGACCATTCTTAGAAACGGTCAATAAATGGGAACGTACTTTATCACTTATATCAGAAATAATCGATGAGTGGCTGGTTGTGCAACGTAAATGGCTATATCTGGAGGGTATTTTCATTGGCGGTGATATACGCGCTCAATTACCAGATGAGGCGAAAAAATTCGACGATATCGATAAGGCTTACAGGCGCGTAAGTAGTAAAATATGTTTGCTATTGAATTATTATATTGTTACACACAATCGTTTCGTCTCATTATAGTTTTAAATGCTTACGAATGCCATTACATTTTTACGCTTTATAAAGCGTACAGATTTTTCTTATACAATGCAAATCATTAAGTGTCAGTCACTAGAACATTTGTAGGTGAAAATTAAATATCCATCCCCATTACGAAATGATATAAATTTAGGCTGAATAAAAATGTCTTTTTGTTGGGTAATCATTTATTCACTGTCATATTAAACCGCTTACTAAGTATACGACTCGATTTCCTCGAGTTTTATGATAAATAAGTTTTAGAGAAGTAAGACATGGTATTTTATTCAAAGTATTGACAATTGCTAAGCAATACAATTGATATTCCGTGGGAAGATCAGTTTCGGCCTTCACCCGAATGGCAACAGAACTTATACCGAACGTAGCTTGTTAAGCAAAAAGTCTTGAGAGGAATATGCCTTCAGTTGCATTAGTTGCCTTAGTTGTTATCATCAGCCCACTCAGTGATGGTTTAGTTATTTTGGCTAGATACAGATAAGACCCCATGATGATCCTCTTAAACTGAGAAGCGCTTTTGGCTATTCGATTTTCACAATCGACATTAACGACTCGCTTGGCCTGCATAGGAATTTTTTGCGCCTAGCACACTTTAGCACGCCTTTTTTTTTTCATCCCCCGTCTCCAAGTAGGACTTTTGAGATTGATATCGATTCGCAAGAAAATTACAAAATTATTTTCTATATGCTTATAATCGCGCGAAAATCTTAAAGATAATTGCTTTCTTGTATAGACATCCAAACCTTATGTTATCATCATATCTTCCAATGGAAAGCGGTAGAAACTAAATCTCATATGTCTTCCCCGGCTTTCAAGAAGACATTTCGCGAGCATTGCGAACGAAATTAATTAAATACAAGACAAGTAACTAAACTGCATAATGTCCTGCCAACACCATTGTTATAAAAACTACATCAAAAACGTAAGGGTATATTCTCGCATTCGCATTCGATCATTTATATGCAAAAAATTTCAAGACTCTGTCATAAGCCGCCTCCACCATGGAAATATTTTTGTCATTACTTTGCGAGTTTTAGCAAGCGTAGGTTGTGTAGTGTCTTCGACATGTATGCTAACCACGTCGAGATAAAAAAAGGAAAGATGAATTCTGCGTTGTCCCTTAATAAATCGCTCTTAAATCTTGACATGTCCCACAAATATGTTTGCATAGCAAACGTTCCAAAGTATTCTTTTGTTTGCGTAAGCGTTTTTCTACATATTTTACGTGCACGCATACAAAAATGTTGTACAGTTGTGCATAAACATACAGTTTGTAAGCGGTAAGTGAGAAAACATCAATATGCACATACGCACATATATATATATGGTTAAGGTTAGAAGTCATAAATTCACGTTCTGCCAATATTAGTCAATATGCTTTTGGGTACATTCGGCAACCATCGACAAGTATTACATATACACACACACACATATATATATATATATATATATATATGTGTTAACTCGTCAGAATATGTCGTTGATTTCATTAGCTTTGCAACATTTGTCGCATTGCTGCATATATTCGCAAATATTCATGATTTATTGTTTGCTGAAAAATACAATCTTTTCCACGTTTATTCTTATTTTCATATTTTCTTTATGCATACATCATCATCATCATTATCATCATCATCATCATCATATATGCATATTATACGTTTGTCGTCGGATGGTTGGTTGTATGTTACAACATAACCTATGACGATTTATTTGTTTAACTTGCTTAGTTATTGCGTGTCTCATGAACACGTACATTATTACAGATAATGTTGGATTGTGCCAAAAATCCTTTGGTGGTACCGTTTTGTACTATACCCGGACGTTTAACCGATATACAGGGCTTGGGTGTCGGTTTAGAGAATTGTCAGAAATCATTGAACGAGTATTTGGAATCAAAGCGTCGCATATTTCCACGTTTCTATTTCATATCTACGGATGAATTGTTATCGATCTTGGGCAGTTCGGAACCTTCGGCTGTACAAAATCATATTATTAAGGTAAATTATTCTTCTTATGATGTATTATACATTTTTCTTTCAGGTCCATTAACTCCCCGATCATCACCATCACAAAATGTGAGTGGGGTGAGTGGGAGTGAAATTAAATTTATAGAAATTCAATGAAAGCATTACGTGCGATATTATCATAATATCACGCTACACCATATTGTGTTGGCATTGATGCCTCGTCGACTGACTGTGGTGCCGATAATGATGATTGGCAAAATGTTGCGATTGCATTATTAATATTTAGTTTTTTTTTTTTTTTTTTTTTTTTTTTTCATTTCTTTGCTTTTATCCCCTAATTATATTTATAAAAATTTCTTACGTCTCTTAGCTCTATTTTCCTTTTTTTTGCGTTCTCTTTCCTCTTTGCGCTAAAGTATATATGCATATAAATATTTATGTTATTGTTATTGCCGGTTTCCCTAACAAAATAGCAGTAGTTTCTCTCTACAATAATTATTATTTGCTTTCTTTTACTCTGCATGATTCCGTTCTATCTTGATACGCGTACGCATATACATATGTATGTATGTATGTGCATATATATATATAGATGTACGATAATGTGAAATCTTTGCGTCTTATTAAGGAAAGCGCCAACCTAACCGTTGTTACTGCCATGATATCCACCGAGGGAGAGGTACTCGATTTTCGCCAGCATGGTAAGCAAAAGTCTTTTAATTGTATATAGAATGTGATATTTTTTTTTTGTTTTTTTTTTTCTCTCTCACTTTGGAGCATATACATCTACTCATACAAAGACATTCGAGAAGAATTGCAATGATCATAATAATAATAATAATAATAATAATAATTGTTCTCAATATATTTTCAATTTTCTCTTGTTTTCATCACTGCCGCACAGGGACAGCGGTAAGCAAAAAGTCGTTTGTATTGCGGACGGGGGTAGTGTTGCAAGTATAAATGACGAATTTTCTTTTCTCATCATTTCTTTCTTTTTTTTTTTTTTTTTTTGGAAAATCATGCAATCAAACAATGCAGTACCGTCCTCTGTCTTTTCCATCGTTACGGAAAATTGTAAGGGTGTTGTCCGGTAGCGTTAAGGATTTGTTTACAATTACTTTGGCACTGATTTTATGTTTAACATTTTTTGTTTGTTTAATTGTTAGCTCATCATCGACGAGCACATGCATATAAATTCGCTGAATTTACTAAGCTTTTCGTAATGTACAGCTCTTCATTCTTCTTGTCTTCTTCTTCTTTTTTATTTTAATTTATGCCATGACAGTTTGGCCATTTTTATTCATAGAATCATAGACACTTAGAACTAAAATTTAGGGAACTATAAGGACTTAAAGCAAGAGAGCGATGAAAGGAATATGTAAAAAGTGATTTCGGTGCCGCCGAGGACCGAATGAAACAAATCCGTCCCTAGAAAAATCTATCAAAAGTAGTCTCTTCCGCACCGGGCCGAAAAGACGAGCGTACACAAATGCTAACCCTTCTTTCATCCCTCTCCATATACAACCCTTCCCTATCTGCCGGTGTAGAGGATGTAATCTGAATGGTTGGTCATATAGTAAAAAAAAAATTGGCAAGATATATAATATACAGACGTAGGAACTACTAAAACCCAATATGCAATAGCTTAAGTAAAAAATATAGGGTCTTTCCAAGCAGGACATTCCCAAACTAAAATCGGCCAACTGTATGGTTAGCCTAAACACAACAACAACCGTATTGTCATTTATTGGGATTGAAATTCCCTTTCGATAGAAATGTCTTTAAAACCTCATTAATTGTTCTTCATAAACATTTTAATGCCTTGGGCGCGACTGTGCGTTGATCCATTTCTAAAAGCCTTGTCTTAAGCTTGAACTTATTAAATGTCATGACAATGGGTGTTCAAAACAGGAGTCAAAATCCGAACGTGCAAAAGTCTATAGTGAACTTGTTGTCCAAAAATGTTTTAAAGGAATGTACCCTCATCAAATTTTCTCTTTGTTCTCATCCTTATACTTATGCCAAACTTTCACTTTTTATAAAATCGACTTATCGACCATTGATCGGGGTATAGCATACTATGAATTGCGTTCAACGGACAAGAGAGATGTGTGTTTTAAATTCGACCTAACGCGATTAACATTTCCTCAATCCCTTTTTCTTTTGCAACATTTCCTCTTTCTTATCCCTCTCTCTCTCTCTCCCTCATCCTCAGTATTTTACTACAATTTGTCTTTATTTGCATTAATTAATTGCATTGGCTTCATTCATTATTTAACTTTCTCTTCGTCAGTTGGCATAGGCCAAAATAAAAATCTTTCTTTAATACGAATTCGAGACCACATTTAACATTGTATACGTGTAGTATTACTGTTACAGAAGACCGTGTTATTACTGCATGCAAAGAAGCAATTTTTCTTAATATTTTCACTTTTATATTTTTCTTTCTTCTACTACTTCTGCTAAAATACAAGATGGCGATAAAACAAATAAAAAAAAAATAAAAAAAAAAAAATCAAAAGAAATCTATAAATTTTCAATTATTTCAACATAAATATCGGATAATTTATTCATTATTTCTTATTTTTGTTATATTTGCTTGCCCTTCGGATATTTCGGTGTAAAAGAAAAAAAAGTTAACAATTTAAAAAGATTCCATTGTAGATAGATGTAAGAAAGAAAAAGCGACGATCCAATTATCGCCGAATAAACTTTCACATGAATAATTGTTCGTAACTTTTGCGTTAAATTAAAATGATTAGGTTTTCTGAATGAATTACAAGCAACACGAATGTTGAAAAAAGGTCATGTTTCAGGATGAATAAAATTTTATAAACGATGCCAAAGTTCAACGGCACGTAACCTAACTCTCTTTGTTTGATGGAATTGGAAGGAACTGGAGTTGCGCAAATCAAGCGACTGATTTTAATCTCTGCACACACACACAAAGCGAAGCACGCAGACTTTTGAACAAGAGGAAAGGCGTCATGCGAGACAACGTAATTATTCGTTGACACCGCACAACCTTACAGAACTTGGCTGGGAACTTCGCCTGAATCTTGCTGCCTCACTCTCTCTCCCTCGGCTTCCCCTGATGGTGTACATAGTGATCTATGAAAATCAATTGGTTCAGTAGTTCTTCATCCAGAAATCTCCAAAGTTCTACAGTCTTGGCTTAATGCGAAGCAAAAGATTAGCAATCAAAATGACAGATTTTTTAATTAAGCTCTTAATTGATGCTCTTACTGCTCCAATTACTATATCAGTCCTAGTTATTCTGGGTCTTATTGTGAACGCATTGAACGGTTTGAATAGCTACAACAACTCTTTACCGCAAGTACAGAGTTGATGTGTGTGTGTAAACCGTCAATTTTGTTCTAAATTGCTTATGATAAACAGTTGTGCCCGATGGGGAAGAGAAGAGAAGCTAGAAAGTATATTAAGATGTAAATTCGAAAAGAAAGCAAAAACGTGGCGGCATTTTAGGGGTTTCTACATCTTCTTACTAATGCGGGACTTGAATTTTTTTTGATGGTGTGACCTTTCGGGCAAATGGAATGTTGTAGGTTTTTTGCCTTTCGTTTCGTAATACTCAGGGATGTTTAGCTGACCTGTCAGTGTATTTCTAGAAGCGATTAGGCTCGCAAAAGTTAGGATAACGAGTTGATATTTTGCATAGATATTCTTAATTCATAGCCACAGATCGAGTTGGAAAATAAACTATATATATATATATATATATATATATATATATAAAAATATTGAGTTAAAATTTAAAAAAAATATATACTAAGACGATTTCAAAGTTGAGTCAGTTCTCGTTGTCTTCCAATTGCCACGTCGTTACTACTTTGCAATAGCAAATGCGATACAAATGTGTTAGCTCGCCTTACGTAATATCAAATGCATACTCGTCGAACAAAGTTGACTTTACCGGTGAAAAGCTGAACACGGCCTTGATATAATTTCCCTCCAGGACAAAGTGAAGTAAGCAAAAAATTGAAGCGATTAAATTGATTATTGGCCATCTTCACTCAAAACAGTTGAATTTCTACGTGCCCTTGGGATTACAGTTCTTTCCCCTCTCTTTCGTGAGATTTATGGATTATTTTTCTTCCATAGGAAGGCAACTCTAAAAATGTTATGGAAACGTCTTGCAACCTATTTTGGAAGATTTAACCAGACTGTGAGTTCATCAGCCATTTTCTTCAATTCTCTAGCCACCCAACATCTTATCGACATTTTTCTCCATTGCAAAGTTTCAGCGTCTCCTGTAGTCCGCAATATGAATACTTGTTAAATATTATTACAAATAATTATTTATTTTTTATCCTCTTTTTTTTTTTAGTAATTTTTTAGTTTTCTTTTAATTTTTTCTTTGATAGATAGAAATAAGTAATTTATTGACTGCAATGAAATAATCATTGAAATGAAATGGATCACTTCCATTTCCATCGGGCAATTTAACTTATACTTCCGTTTGAAATTGACTGAAAGTATTGGAAAGTATTTGAAAATTCAACCCAATCCTCGCGAAAACGGAAACCGGAAAAGTAAAGAGCTACACAGCAAAAGCATCGACATTACTAATAACGATTAACTTAAAATGTTCGCAGCATGACTTGTTTTAATGACAAGAAAAAAAAAAAAAAAAAAAAAACGTTTTAGTGAAAGGAAGAATCAAAGAAACACAAGAAATAAAAATTTTTCAATATTTTTTTTTTTCCTTTTTCTTTGTTTTTTTTTTTTTTTGCTTATTATTACTCTTGATTGGTTTCTATCTGTGTTCAATATTTTGTCATATTATTGTTCTAAAAGAAGCGACTTCCTTTCCGAAAGTTCTCATTGTGTTCAATAAAGTATTTTTATATAAAAATTGTCTCTTCTCGGATGATGATGATGATGATTGCTTTCGCAGCGAACTTTGTGTTCAGATAGATCTTTCATCAAACTCGTTATGCTTATGCTTATTATTGTTGTTATTGTTATTATGATTGTTGACCTTTTTGTTTACATTATTATTAAAACAATACACAATACATACAATACAACAATAACATTGTTCGTATATATATATATATATATATATATATATATATATATTTGATTTTCGGTTTTATCTTTTATTTAACTTTATTTCCTTTGTTTTTGCTTTTTTGCGTATTTCTTAAATAATTTTCCGTTCGTATTAATCCCTTTGGTTAGTGCGTGCTCAGGGTCGTGTAGAGAATTGGATGAACGATGTATTGGCTGAGATGCGTCGCTCCAATCGTTATGAAACAAAAAAAGCTATTTTCGATTATGGCACTGACCTCGAAATAGCAAGGTATGTACGCACATAGGTTATAATCAACGCATATATATATATGTATATAACGTTCGTATATATATATGTGTGCGAAGACCACAGGCATACACGCCTGTGCGAATGCGAGGAGCTATTCGCAAAAGAAGCAACTGCTGCTACAACCAATTTCGTTGTTTTATGGTTTGCCATGAATAATATTCTCGTTATGGGCGATTTATCTTTTTATTGCCATCGATTAACCACAATATCAATATAACACTCCTGACGCAGTATGCAGCAGTATTGATGGTAGTGGTAACTGTGGTCACACCGATGTCGTTTCCGTTTTAATTTTAATAAAAAGGGAAAATTATGCGTTTTCTTTTTTGTTTTTTGTTCTGATGGCCTCTCCTCGATGCCATCAGAGTAGTAATAATAATGTAAAGAAATTTTTTATTTATTTATTATATATGGGAATTAATTTGTTTATTTTCTTAATTCTTTTGGGCCTTAGGCCCGATTGGCTTATGAACTATCAGTGTATGGTAGGCTTAGCTGGGAGCCAAGTATGGTGGACGGCCGAAGTGGAGGAAGCATTTAATCAAGCTCAAAATTATGGCAATTTAAGAGCCATGAAAGATTTTTTGGCAAAACAAAACTATCAAATGGAAGAATTAGTTTTGAAAGTACGTTCAAATCTGTCGTTAAACGATCGGAAAAAATTCAAATCGATTGCCACTATCGATGTGCATGCCCGCGATATTATTGAGGCTTTTGTGCGTGACAACATTTTAGATGCCGGCGAATTCAGTTGGGAGAGTCAATTGCGCTTTTATTGGTTCAAATCTTGCGATAATCTGTATGTGGTTCAGTGTACGGGAACTTTTGAATATGGCTACGAATATTTGGGTTTGAATTCACGTTTGGTGATTACTCCGCTAACCGATCGTATTTATCTAACCATAACACAGGCTTTATTAATGAATTTGGGCGGTGCTCCTGCCGGGCCAGCTGGTACCGGTAAAACTGAGACTACGAAAGATTTAGCTAAAGCGATGGCTTTACTATGCGTTGTTACTAATTGCGGCGAAGGCATGGATTTCCGTGCCGTTGGCACGATACTGTCAGGTTTAGCTCAATGCGGTGCTTGGGGTTGTTTTGATGAATTCAATCGTATTGACATTTCAGTACTAAGTGTGATATCAACGCAACTGCAAACGATACGTAACGCTTTGATAAGAAAACTCGAAAGATTTGTCGTAAGTAATCTAACCTAAGAGGTTTTTGGTTTTTTTTGTTTTTTTTTTAAATTACTAACCCATCCTTGCTTTCTTTAGTTTGAAGGCAGTGAAATTAAAATTGATCGGAAGGTTGGTATATTCGTGACCATGAATCCTGGCTATGCTGGACGTACAGAATTACCCGAATCAGTTAAAGCTTTATTCAGACCGGTTACTTGTATTAAGCCCGATTTAGAGTTAATTTGCTTAATTTCACTTTTCTCCGACGGTTTCCTAACAGCGAAGGTAATCTTCGAGAAAATTTCCAAATCAAACATTTCTTCTTCTACTTCTTTTTGTTTTTTTTTTTTTTTGTTTTTAGATTTTGGCTAAGAAAATGACAGTTTTATACGCATTGGCTCAAGAACAACTCTCCAAACAATGCCACTATGATTGGGGTCTAAGATCACTAAACTCGGTTTTGCGAATGGCAGGCGTAATGAGACGTCTTTCGGAAGATCTACCCGAGGCCGTAGTGTTGATGCGTGTACTACGTGATATGAACTTTCCAAAATTCATATTCGAAGATGTTCCCCTATTTTTAGGATTAATTAAGGTAGCTAGCCTTCTTCTTTCGGCTCTCTTACATCGCTTGTAATTTTTTCGCGCCTTTTAGTCGGCTTATTGACCCGAAACCAAAAGGTCAGCCTAATAGAATTATTACGGCATATATAAATCGGCAATTCTGAACTTTTGCCCATCTTGTTTCCGTGCTCTACCTATTGGACACGATGCGAATCATGTCCTGAGCGTAAAAAAAAAAGTAAAAGTTTTACTCAAACATGGTGATCTTGAGGTTTCGAGCAACATATGCAATCTTCTCCTGTAAAGATTAGAGTACGATCTTTTCAGAGGTATAACTCGTGTACTATAAACTCTTCTGTTGTATCGGTGTACCGAAGGCTATCAGCCTGAAAAAAGGCCCCTTAAGGGTTTTCTTGCCGATAACTCCCTTCAAACGATTTGATTCTCTCTCTGCCGATAAATATTTAGATTATTTTTCAAACTTCATATTGAAAATGAATCGCGTCAAGCATACAATGAATATAAAATTCTCTTCTGTAACAATTATTTTATATATTATTGCGTAGGATTTGTTTCCGGGTGTCGATTGCCCTCGTATTGGTTATCCGGACTTTAATGCTGCCGTTCGTCATTGTCTTGTAAACGATGGTTACATTTTGCTACCAGATCAGGTATGTAAAACAATGTGTACTACAACTGAAAGAACAATTTCTTCATTTTCACGCTCAAGGGTATATGAGTACATAAACTTGTTCTCATATCAAATGTACAAAATTGAAGTGCTCTTCTTTTATTATTTATGAAAAAATCAAACCGATTTATACGAAATGCTAAGTACCCTTTACCTATTGAAATTCGTTTAATCATAAATTGAAATTCTAGCTGAAAGTATTATATAACGATAAGTAGACCGACAAAGGACAAGAAGTAGAAATCTCTAAAGTGAAAGTCGAATGAATAATGCCACTAACCTAACTAATTGCTTGAGTTCTTAAGAATATATGACAGCAAACTTAGTTTAGTTGAAATATCTCGTTTTAGAAAACTTTAGAAATATAACATAAATAAAAATATAACGATGAAGATAAGAATAAATAAAACGACAAAAATGGCGAAAGAAAAACAGAGAAAAAAAAAAAAGAATGGAAAAAATCAATTTTCTTACTTCCTTGAACGATACAACGCAACAAGAACAGCAACAACAATAAATATTAACAGCAGCAACGACATCATCACATTAGGAATGCTTCAGCTTTGACGTATCAAAGTGGACAACAGTAGAAAACATTGCATTTCAAGGTATACAGGAGGCGCATACGTTCGTCTATACATACATACATACATACATACATATATACATACATACATACATACATAAACATAAAAACATCCTTCCGGCATTGAAAATAGCAACTCGAACAACAAGTCTTAGTGCTTTAGAGTTGACACTGCTGATGCCATTACTCTACTACGCACGACTATATCTACCATTGCTATACTGGTGCTGTTACTGGTGCTGTTACTGGTGCTGTTGCTTCTCTATTGTTGCTGTAGAATGGTAGCAAAAATTACAACAACAATAACAGTAACAATAACAACTAGAATAGGAAAACAACAATGTCATAATCTTGGCATTATTATCTCTGACATTCTACAATAAATTCTATACAGAAAAATTCCAATGATGGAAAATCCCTTTTGAGTATCATAGGCGTTGACACTTTGACACATTGTAAATTGCGCTTTGGGATGGTGAAGTAGATCGAAATAAGGCTAGCTGTAAAATGCGACTATAATAGAATCGGGTATGCAAGCGATACCGAGCAAGCTAAATGAAAAATGAGAGGACGTACGTACGCAAGCATCAAATGCATCACATCTGGATTGGTGTGCGAGCAAATAGAGTGATAAAGAAAATTGCTGTAGTAATACCTTAATTACACAAAGACACACGCACACACACATGTATATATATCTGAGCGCATACATAATTGCTTAACAAATTTTCTATAAAAAAAAAAAAAAATAAATAAATAAATAAAAACAAAAATTGAAAAATGCTTTAATAATAACAACACTTCTTCAAATTACTTTGTCATATTGTGATCTGTAGAGCTTGGGCATCATTAATTGCCGGTGTTGATGCTCAGGCTTCTTGCCACAACAGCAACAAAATGCATCTCTAGGTTCGGAATTTTCCTTTTATATGTAGTATATGTATATATATCCGATGGTAGTTTTCGTTGGCATTTTACTCTACATACACACACATTCTTATCTTTTTTTGTTCCTTTTTAATTTTTTTTTTTTTCTAATTGTTTTATTAAAATTTCTTATAGGAAGACAAAGTCGTTCAAATGTATGAAACAATGATGACCCGACATTCAACTATGCTGGTGGGGCCAACAGGTGGCGGTAAAACTGTTGTTATAAATACTCTAATTAAAGCTCAAACTTACATGGGTCTGCCAACCAAATGCATTACACTTAACCCTAAGGTAAATGTCTATTTATCGATATGCTGGCGCTTGCACGTAAACCGTATCCTCTAATATTACTTTTGTTAAATGCTTTATAACAGGTTCGAGATATTGTAGTAATTCGCCTAAACGAAACGAGTTGAACAATGTAATTACGATAATTATGCTAAAGTGAAGGAAGGAAACATTCAATGTATTAAATATTCAAAATTGATTTTAATTCTTTCCTGAGATGTTTGAAAAGTCAGCGCATTATAGAATGTTAGTTAAGGGCACAACCGACAATATTCTATAAAAAGAAAGTCTAATGAGGAGATTTAACAAAGCGTTTATAGATAGGATACATCATAAAGTCAAGTGTACGGAGTCAAATATGTCAGAGAAACAGGACTGATTGCCTTCGGTTTCAATATCCATTAGAAGTTTAATTGCGATGTTCCAACAACAACAATTTGCTATGAAATACTTCGCGACACGAATTCGACAAATTTATACGAATTAATAACGAAAAATAAACAGATGTCGATTTCATGGGTTTCCAAAGATCGCCTGGCCTATATATGGGGGCAGGAGCTTTAAAGTATAACTGTATCACCGCCGTTTGAAAACCAAACACCAATACTTACTCCATTAGCTTGCATTCTAGTATAAGCTGATAGCAAGCACGACCATCCTCATTCAATGGTGTCAAGACCAAATTCAGGCATTCTACACTCGAAACGTCGCCTACGTCCTATACATCCATCGTATCAGCTACAGCTTCCAGCTGTCAGCCATGATGTCACTTCAGTTCACACTCTCTTAGGAAGTATTGCACATGCATTTAAACGAAAACAATCCAAAGGTTTCCTTTTCTTTGATTCTATTTTTGGTTTGTGTCACATCCACTGTCTTCACCTGGCACAAGCTTTTAATGCCAGAACCAATTAAGTGCGTTTCCAAATATAATTTAGTGCTTTCCAGTTGTGCTTTCTTCTGATCTCTTCTGATCTGATCTCTCGCAGAAATCTTTGATAAGATTTACTTCGCCTTTACGAAAGACGATTCTCTTAACACAGGTTTCCCAATTCGCCTTAGAGTTTTATGAATATCAACTGATCTTGGAATATGATATTAAAAATTTTTGATCCGCTCTTTAAAGAGAATATTATTTATTTATTCGTTGCGAGATATAGGAAACATAAGGATAAATCTTCTTCTTCATTTTTTTGTTAAAAGCAATTTTAAACAACAATTTAAGCGAATTCATTAACAATATAAACTCTTATATAAAATTCTCTACAAGACAATCGACATTCTTTCACATAGTAAAGAAAAAAAAAGAAAAAACGAATTTTTTTTTATATAAAAAAAAAGTACTGTTTTTTCCCTTCGAGATTGCAACCATATTCTAAACAAAAAATAATTTCACATTCAAAGTTAATTAACTAGATGTTCTACCATTAAGTTTTACTGGAATGAAAACTCATACCAGACTAGCTTGACGCATACACCAGGTACCAGTTAACACATAATATCAGAAAAGGTTTCCCAAAGTAATTAGCTAAAAATTTGTAATGAATTGTTCAAAGTCACGACGAATGCTTAGAAATACGCAGTTGTTGTTCACGTGTACGAATGCTTAGCAATGAATGTTTATTGTTGTGACATATTCACTCGGTTGCATTCTATCTCCGTATGTAATATATGTTAAAAACACGATTTAATGTTTATTTCTCTCCCCCCTCCTGTCTCTCTATCCTTTTCGTTTTTCATCGTTCTACTCTCCTCTCTTTTTCTCCCTTTCTATATGTTCGCATCTTTTTTCTGATTTTTTTTTGTTAATTTAGTTTAAACATATGCAAAACAAATAACGACCGCATGGATATATGTATATGTATCTAACACCCTCCATATAATATATACGTATAGAGTTAAATTTATCATGTGTAACGATATACAGAAAATACATTGTTAGAACCAAGCTGAGAACGGTTTTTTCTTTTTCTATGTACAGTACACGTGATGGTCAAGTGATGGTCAAGTGACTACTTTTCTATCAACTTACTAACGACTGAAATCATAATCACGATATAAAGGCAATATAAAACCTGATCCACATAAGGAGTCATTGCTGTCTTAAAAGATAATTCTATGAGATAACTCGAAAATAACTTTCGGTTGATTTCGGTTGATAGTTCCCGTCATCGAGCAATTTTCAACGAGCAGTGAGTCCATTGGGCTCAATAGACTATGAATTTTATTTACTCGATATCGAATGTAAAATTTCACCAGTGCACCATGTGTTTCATTACATGTGTTAGCTCAATAAAGGGGACCTTTAACGGATCATCGTTAGTGGCAGTCGTCCGTGTAAAAAGCGTTAAGGAAGATTGGTCCTGAAGCAAGCGCTTATAGTACTTAAGATTTTATGTTAGGCTTTCGAATCCTCTTCGATGGGCCTCTCGACATTTCCCGAACAAGGAATTGTTTTTTTTCGAAACATATGGTGTAAGATTCATTCTCTCAATAATTCTATCGCTTTCCACGCATCATTCTCCTGTGAGCATAAGGAATGCAAGGAAACTCGTTACTTACCACCTCCTCAATACACTAATGCATTATATAATATTACATTACAAAACGGGTATATGAAAATGGTCCCTCGCAATAATTTTACTTGGTCCTAAAAATAATTTGTTTGAGTTTTACGTCAAAAACTTTGGCAGGACATAAGTGTAAGGGCATACTTTGTCTTTGATGAACGTGTTTTTATCGCATATATTTTTCAATGCAATAAATGTGTTCAGCGAAATGCAAACCAAGGGCGTGGTTGTAAGCAGATTGCACACTTCACTTTCAAACACTCCGTCATTCACTTTGGCATTTTTTCTATCAAGATAAAATGATATATTTACGGCCACGTTTCAAAAATCACTAGAGGTCTGGCGAAAAGAAGGTTTACGGAAAAATTTAAGTTGAAAGTTGAGTTGAGGAACTAGTAAAGAGGAACAAGAAAACTTCAAATATAGGTTAAGTCATTCTTTTCATAATTCAGAGAAACGAAGCTTCAAATTTCTTTTCTTAAATCAAAATTTTCGTTCTTACTCTAAGCTTACCTAGCTATGCCTCCCTTCAAACAAATTTTCATTTTCCTTCAAAGTAATGAATAATTTAATCGGATTAATTATGTCCACGTGATTTGAGCAACGTATCTCAATTTCTTGTCGCGTGATGGGGAAAAAGGATGAGATAGGGAACGGTCGACCAAGCTTGCTCCACATTTGAATCCTCCTTCCTGACATTTAAATCCGGGAGCGCAAGTCCTATCTGCACGGCTATGTGGCATTATAATCTATCGAATTGATGCCAATACGTAATTCCCTATATATTCTTTTAAATTCATCTTTTTTCAAACTTAGGTTCTAAGTACAGCTGGAAAGGATTTTCTAAAGTCACTATCCCATAAATTCTCTTTAAAAGGGAGAACTGTACACTAGAAATGTTCTAACTAAACGCATGCCTGCATTGCGTTTGCAATCGTCTAACGCTAGAGTGAAATCGTTCGGCAATTAAAACACACGCGTGCCTGAAATAGCTATGCATTTTCCCTCCCTGTCCCTCTCGCTTTTCATATCAGATATGATGAAAATAAAATTATGCTCTAGATGGTCCCACATATATGTGCGGAGGATTAAAATAAAAAAGCTAAAAAAAAAAAAAAGATGAAGAAAGAGAAGAAAACAATCATTATATAAAAACTAATTTTTTACTTTTTCATCATCATTTTTCTTTTCTTTTTTTTTTTTTTTTTTTTATCAATATTTTATTTTTGCTATTAATTTTTTTATGTGTTTTAGTAGGGAGAGAATATTAGTTAAAAATAAAAAAAAAAAAAAAAAAAACGTATTCACATTTTATTTGTTTTCATTCACTTTGACAAGCAATGAAATGTTTTGTGATGAACATACAAAGATAATGCGAGTTAACAATTGTATGATAAACTGTGCGATATTATAAAGTTTGTTGGACGATAATAAATAAAAAAAAAATAAAGAGCAAAAAAAAAAAAATAACAGAAATGAAAGAGTAAAAGATGGTAATGTTGGTCAAACATACCAAAATTGTTCATTAAAATACTTTAGCATGTTCGCAAAATAACATAAATGAATTCATTTTTAAATGTACAACAAATATTTGCTTATATACGTACATGCAAGCACATGCATGTGAATATAAATATACATGCAGTTCTCAATCATACAATACAAATGTTATCAATACTTATAGTACAACATTTTATTTCAAAAAGCGTTTAATTAATTTATTCAGCAAAGAGAGCAAAAAAGGAAACAAAAATACTCTAAAGATTAGAGATCCACAACTTTGATCAATAAATTTTGACTTATGGTCAATTTAGTTTTGTCTCCACAACATCTAGAAATTAAAAAAATTTACTCCAATATACATGAAAGCCAAACTTTTAACTCAGCTCCCATTGTTGCAAATTATCGTTATTCGCCCGAAAGTATGGCTCTGCTGTTTTCTTTTGTCTTCTTTATTCAGCCACTCGGGGCACGATATTGATTTCAAAGCTCAATACGATAAAAGATCATTTGAATTTTTCCTCGAATTTTTATAAAAGCGAAATATTGAGTTATTGATATTTGTCTCATTGGGTGATTGCTTTCTCTAAGGTGATACAAATGGCGGTAATGTCGTCTTCAAGCTCCACACGAATATTGCTTTTTAAAATGAAAATTCCTTAAGGCTGGCGAGCTTTAACATATAAAACGTATAATACTAAGATTGTAACGACGATCCGTTCCAACTATAGTAATTCTGCCAGTTTCAAGTCTAGCATGGTTTTTTCTTCCGATTTTTAGGAAAACATCATTGAGAATAAGCTACACTTGCAGAAACCGAAATCGAATTTAATAGGAATTGAAAATGTAGCTCATCTTTCGATAGCTTGCACTCTGCATTAAACCTAGAATTTATTTACATTTATGAACATTGGATGGTAACGAGTCGGCCATTTTCCATGGTGGACGGAAACGATAGGCTGATGAACCGATAAGAATCTTTCTTTAATTTCTTTAATCATACCGTGAAATATTTTAGTAAAAGTCTTACCAATTTTGGATTCTTGATCGCATCGATTGATCGATAGTGTCCTAATAGCAATGATACTTGATTAAAAAAGATTTTTACCTGCGTAGAACAGGAATGGTTTGATACAAAGAATTTGGGAGAACTCCCCTATCACTCAGGGAATACTCCCTATTGGATTAGCATTGTGACAGTCAGAAAGAAACCAGAACAGAAAAATAAATACGAAAGTCATGGCCGCAGCCCCGTCGGCGAGTGCAAAATCGATAAATGTTGTGCCTTTACCAATCGAGCACTCATTACAGCTACGACCAAAGAAAACTCTATCGCACTTAAGATGTGAATCCGCGAACACCGACTGACGATAGTCGTAATTCTTACCTTCTCGGGCTCGACTTTGTATATAAATTTTGTTAGTGTGGTTAGCTTAGAATTTTGTTGTTCATAAAGTAAATAAAGAGAAAACCCGGACAATATGCTCTCTTATGGAAAATGTACCCAGATCTGGGACAAAATTTGCTTCAAAAACTTTTCAATAAACTCCTTCTTCTTCTACTCTAGGTCATATGCCCTGAAAATCTTTAAAAATTCTGTACAGAGCGAATCGATCGCCTGCTTACTCTACTGAAAGTACTATCTGCCAGCTATCTGCGCGCGTTCTGCGTTTTACAGCGGTTAGCTGTAAAAATATCGCATTGTTATATCGATAAATTGGACATGTAAACTATTTTACCTCTTTGGATTGAACTATTTTTTTAGCGGCCGTTTCTTGCATGTAAATGTTGTTTCTCTTCATTTAAATGCGCTTTTATGCATATTTCATTTTCCATTTAATGTCTGTGGTATCTGTCATAATATTAATGAAAATTGTTAAAGATGCGTTAGTATCTGTATATATATGTGGGCGTTTTTATCGAAATTTATTCCTTTTTTCCATTCACATTTCAACACTTTTAAATTTATTTCATTGAAGGCATCAATGTAAATGATTTTATTACATTTTATCTCTCTTTCGTTTTTATTCACCCATTTTCAAGTTTGTTTTATCTGTGTGTTGTTACAATTTGTTAATTTTTATTTGTAAATTTTATTTATTTGCATTAAAAAGTGGTTGTTGTTTTTTGTTTTTTTTTTTTTTCTCATTTTATTTTATTTACTCTTTTTTTTTCATTTTTCTCATTTTATTTTCTCTTTACATCACAGGCTTGCACGGTAATCGAATTGTACGGTTTTCTGGATCCCGATACTAGAGATTGGGTTGATGGTTTATTCTCAAATATATTTCGCGAAATGAATAAACCAGTGGAGCGTGAGGTATGAATTTTAATTGAAAAAAACAACAATATATATATATATATATTATATACATATAAAAACATGGTGTAAATAAAAAAGTTCAATTCAAATCACAAAAAACTTGGTGCTAACAAAGTATAATAAAATTGTAAAAAAGTGGAAATATTTTAATTGAAATTTATAAACCTCTCCATTGATCAATGAATTGAGGTGAAAATGAAATATGCGCTAAGTAAAACAATCGGGTAAGGTCTTAGTGTAAGCATAAGTATATGGTAAGAGCGCAACACTTTTAAAAGTAATAGCAAAAGCACAGCCTGGGTATGGGTCGATCGAATAGAAGGAAGTAAATACATGAATGAATAGAAAATAATAATCGATAAATAAACTTTCGACCGTTATAGAACACACGGACTAATTAAATTGGCCAGACTTACTTTGCCACGACGCCACGTAATTTATCAAATGATTAACAAGAGTTGTTTTAAGTTATTAAATCAAACCACTTTGACTTTGGATATGCTTGACTTATATTTTAAGTCGACCGGGATGGTTCACATAATGTAAATGTAATCATTTTGTTATTTCGAAACGTTTGCCAGAGTGAATGCGTCTTAAGGAAATCTTTCAAGAAATTTTTGCAACGCAACCTAAGAAATTTGGCAACAAAGCAATTACGGAAATCCGTCAATAAATCATTTGTAAAGGCGTAATAAGCGAACTAATATAAACAATTCTTGATAACAATATTTTTTTTTTTGTTTTTTTTTTTTTTTTTTTAAATCAGAAAACATATACAGAAAGGCAAGAATAAGATAATCCATATCCAAGCAGGTTTATTGATACTATTCGTGTGTTTTGTAATCTTGTTAAGAAGAAAAAAATTAATTTTTTCGTCCGTTCAGTACGAACTTTTTATTCTCAATATACAACAACGTCAATGTCGTATTCATGGTGTGGTTATTTGCGAGGATCACTCAAAGAGGAACATTTCCAATAATAGTGTATTCTTTAATTGTCGGATCCGAATTTTTGAGTAAATTGATTGATCTTTAATTGATTAATTTTAACGAAAGCCTTGATAATTTTTACACCATTTTCCTAGCGAGCTTTTCGTAAAAAGTTTTTAGTTCAACTGTTCTTATACAACGAAAGTTACAGTGACGGAAGGAAATCTTGGCATACAAAGCACTTCTCAAGTTTAACCAAACCTTGTCACTCTATATAGCTTCATTTCAAGTTATAGTTTTTTGCCCAAGGTGTGCTTAGCTGAGCATTGATTCTATATAGAGGCAAGAACGCTGGTATCTCTCTAAATTTAATTCGCAGGTCTTCCCGCTTCATTCGTTGAATTTGAGCGATGTTTCTCGTTACAGTGTTCGTCATCATGCAAGCTAACACGGCCACGTCTCAATTTATCTACCCAAAAGTTCATGGCGGTAAATGACGACATCGAGACCACTTACATAGCATCCAAACTCTCTTTAACTTGCAAGGACACATTAGATCTTAAAAGAGATGTTTAACGCGATATTAAATTTTTCCCATTTTCGCAAAGACACTCATATCGGCCCACTGAAACGATTATCGTAATAAGATTTAGGTAAACATTTGCAACCATGTACTCTAACATTTGTGTACGGATTTTATAATCGTCCCGTTCAAGGGAGTACTTTTCAAATAACCTGCGCTTTCCATTCTCGGCTCTCCAGCTCAGGGTATTCCAACAACGGACGACAGATATAAGCACATTATTAAATCGACCAACAATTTTACGCCGATCATGTACACATCTTTGGCATTTACGTACGGAAAAATAATGCAAAAAAGCAGAAACTACGCCTCTTCAGTACTTTGCTGATTAAATGTATAAGAATTGAGAATCCATCAGATTATATCTTTTGCATGAAAATTTCATACCATTAATACATTTTGAAATATTTTCGCTAAATCAAGTCCACAAGTGCTTTTGACATCTTTACGCGCCTTCATTTTTAAAGCCGAAGCCTTCACTTTATTCAAATTTTTTTTTTAATTTAAACGTAACAAAAAAACAAAAAAAAAGAAGAGAGAAAAAAAATCTTTACCTTGAAACTATTCTTCACATCTAGCTAAACAATTGATTTGCGCATTACTTGCGCTATCAAAGTAACCATAAAAACAGTACTTACTGCTTAACCTTCTATTATACATTACGATACTCTTGGGAGAGCGAAGAGTTCTATAGTTAAAGCACCATGAAAAGGAAAAAAGAACAAAACCAAATTGTCAGTAGTAAAGGTGTTTGTTTCTACGGATGTCACACAAAATTGCTAATAAATCCCATTGCTTTCGGTTTCATATAACATTTTTAAAACGTTGACGAAGGCCATCGTTGATATTTAAGAAAAAAAAAAAAGGAGATGGAAAAACTAACTGCAACGATGCGTTAAGATCCCTTCTGAGCTTAACTATCATCTAAAACATAAACAGTTGTGAAGCTTACATAAGTATATAAGTAATAAATCCCCATAGTTTGAATGTATCATTATATATGCGCATATAACTATGTATACATATATATATATATATATATATGTGTGTGTGTGTGTATTTTTGCATGAATATCTATGTGTTAGAAACAACAAATGTCACGTTAACTCAAAGCTTATGTAGCCTTCAATTCCAACGGATACTTACTCGTCTTTGAACTCTTACCTAACATAGTTTGCATCATAAACTTTTGTGTGATCGTTTTAATGCAAGTTTTATTATGAAATGTTCCCTCGCAACGATATCGCAAATACAACCTTGTGTTTTTTTTTTGTTTTTTTTTTTTTGATTTCTCATACGCTCCTACCACTCTACAAAATTCTACATACCATCGAATATCATCTTACACTATATAGCAAGTCGAACAAAAAAAAAAAAAAGTACACATTTTTATCATGATTACCGTCATCATCGTCTATGCATGCATCCGTATCATGTGGCTTTGGCAACTAATACAATCAGTTTAATGCATTCCCGCAGGAACGCCGTTACGTCTGCTTTGATGGAGATGTTGATGCACTTTGGATTGAGAACATGAACTCAGTTATGGATGATAATAAGCTGCTGACATTAGCAAATGGTGAACGCATTAGATTGGAAAACCACTGTGCTCTCTTGTTTGAGGTGAGTTCAAATATATAGTAACAAAAAAAAAAAAAAAAAAAATTTAAAAGAAAAAACGAACAAAACAAAACATCCTGCTTTACAGTTTGTAAAAAGCAAAACAAAAAAAAAAAAAAAAGGTACACTGATGAGGAAACTATGGCAACAGCAGCAACTGCCACATTAAACAACAAAAAACAAGCAAACTTAGTAAAGGCAAATGCAAAATTATACAGCAATAAGCCAAGCATTAGCTCAATGTGCAACACTATAAAACGGTGTGACGTTTCAGACAAAGTAACCAAGCGGGTTATGAAATGCATACCGAGTCAGCATTTCAAAAAAACATCATCGTTGCCCCCGTTATTATTATCACCATTATCATTATTATCATCATCATCATCATCATCATCACGATAACTATCATAATCAGAGTCAGAGTCAGAGTCATCATCGTCATTAAGCAACATATAACATAGCATTCATATGGTGTTGTGGTTATGAAAAGAATGAATGATTTTCCGTCTAAATAACGACGATGTTATTGATGCCAATGATATTAATGCTTTTCAAAATGTTTCAAGGTATTAGATACAAGCAAAAAAAAAGGAAAAAAAAAAAACCTCAAATACGTTGTGCATTGGAACACAACTACTTTGATTTAATGGATTTATATGCAAAAAAGAATAATTTTTTTGCCTGATTTATATAATAATCATATAATCGTTTTTTAAGCCCATGCATAAGTTTACAATGCAAATCTCTATTAAACTTTAATATCCTAAAAAATAGATGATTCACTTGTCCGTATTGATGTTACGTGCGATCTCTTTAATCATGAAAAAAGTCTGTCTGTCTGATTTGCATTTAATAACTGAGGCAATCAAAGCGAAAAACAACCTAAATAATTAGATTTGCATTTAGTCTATGCTCCACTGCGGCCTTTTGTTCTGACCAATTTGGCCCGTTTTCAATATCAATCCGCGTGCGAAGACTGGCAATGTTTCTACCAAATTTGAAGTCGATAACTTCACTTTTGCGACCAACAACCAACACCACACAGACATATAGACGGACAGACATGGCTTATAAATAAATTCAAAATTTCACACTGATCAAGAGTAGGATCTCTGAAGCATTCTTTTGGGGAAGAAACAAAGTGAGCGTATCTCCATCCTTCAGTGATGGATATAAAGACGTATGCTAACTGAAAAATATTTTCGAAGCAACTCTTGCGACATTTCACCACGTAATTACATACAGATTCAACAATTTCAATCACTTTACATCGCCCACCTTAACTAGGTGCACAGCACAGCATAAAACAATTTTACATTTATTACCCAACAAACTAAATCAATATCCAAAAGTCCCACCATCTGTAATATATTAACGTAAAGTGTAGCGGATTTTATGCAGCAAAAATTGTCAAATTCAGTCTGTATCCTTAAAACCAAATCGTATTAAGTCCCAGAAAGTTATGTAAGCTATTACGTAATAACAACTGTGTGAAGAGCGAAACACCCCAAGTTAGTCAGTTTTATTTTTCGCCATTAAAAAGAAAAAATTAAGTTAAAAAATTATTTTCACCCTTGGTTAAATATTTCATCAAAGAGATTGAAGACCTGTTGTTCAAAAAAAAAAAAAAAAAAAATGCCGACTATAATTAAATCAGAATTTTCTTTAAGGTTTCCCTTACATACAGAGTAATTATAACTACTCAACAAAAGCAAAATAGTCATATATGCCTAACAGTGAAATTTTGATATCGTGAACAGTTTAAAATGATAAATAGGATGAGTAAGGTCATCATGGTCGGACATGGCTGAACATTGCATCTTGTACAAACGATACTTCATTTGCTTTCGTCATGAAATGATAGCTTGTTTCCAGGCAAACACGTATTATTCATGGCAGCTCAGAGTTGATTTTTTCTTGTGAGCAATTCGAGGAGAAAGAGTTGAAAGGATTAACTCATCTGATTCAAATTTTTCACATTCATTTGATATTTCTATAAAATATTTTGTTAAAATATCTTAAAAATTGCGATCTGTTGTTCGAAGACCAAAGAATACGTCGACAGGCATAAGACGGACGGACGGACAATTTTAACTTGGTTTAGAGTATGACTTTGAATCGTTTAGCGAATCTATCCTAAGAGTTTCTGCTTGCCTGTCTGTCTGTCTGTCCGTCAGTTCATTTGCCTGCTTAGTTATCGTATATTCAACCTGCAGGTCGCAATTTTTGAGTTATATTGACGAAATTTCAGGCATTCACGTCTTTTAGCACAAGGACGAACGCTATTGAAAATGGTTCGAAGCGGAGCATGTTCTCGATCATTTCCCACATTAAGTCTTATTGTAAAAAGTCTCTATATGCATAACTCTAAGATAGCGTGCGGTATTTCACAGTGGACCGATAGCCCATTATAGTGTTTTGATATGATATATAAAGTAAATAATATCTTTGAACATCTAAGACTTTTTTCTTTACATTCTGTGTAGAATAATTGTAATAAATAATATTTCATTCATTATAGGTCGGCAATTTGAATTATGCTTCGCCAGCGACGGTTTCACGTGCCGGCATGGTTTTTGTTGATCCTAAAAACTTACGTTATAGCCCGTATTGGCAACGTTGGGTATTCAGTCGGCCCGAAGCCCAAAGAGAATTATTACAGGTTTATTTCTGAGAAAATAAATCAAAATATTTACTAAACTAATTAAATATTTATTTAATTAGGAAATGTTTGAGAAGATTATTATGCAAGGTATTGCTTTCATACACGAAGGCCTTGATGGTACTTCACAGGGCAATCCATTAAAAACAGTTATCTATCAAACTGAATTGAATATGGTCACACAATTTTGCAATATGTATGATGCTCTCCTGCCACCGTTCGAAAAAGTTAGCGATATTTTCGAAGCACCAGCGCCCATACAATACGATACGGATTCGTTAGAATGCGGCTTTATACAGGTAAGCTGCTCTGCTTAATCTGCTTATTAAGTAAATACAATTTATTTGTTTTTCTCTGCCATAGTGCGTCTATTCGTCACTTGGGGCATGTTTAATTGAAACAGACCAACCGGTATTCGATGAATTCATTAAACGCATTTCCGGTTTCCCTTGCGTTCAGGATGCGAAAGATAAACCTGCAGGAGGTGGTCAATTGCCCACAAATAAATCAACTCTTTATGAATATTTTTATTCGCGGGAAAACTCCTGTTGGATAGCTTGGGAATGGATTGTGCCCATATACGAACACGATCCTGCTATGAAATTCAGCGAAATTCTAGTACCAACTGTAGATAGTACCAGAACTGTTAATATATTATCATTGAATAGTGATGTAAGTGAAATGATGAAGTTTTCCAAACATATTTGATATTTTTTTGTTTTAATTTTCATAGATAAAACGACCCGTATTGCTGGTGGGTGAGGCGGGTACCTCAAAAACTGCAATTATATCGCAATATCTAAGAAATCTTAATAAAGATACTAACGTGAGTTTAGCATCTTTTTCTCATTTCAGTTATTGATTATTTTTGATAAAAAAAATCTCTCCTTATATACCTGTACATGTGATCAAAATTTGATTGAGATTCATAAGTATTATACCAGAAGCAAATATTCATATGTGAATTCATGCTTTACTACATACATTTCCTCGTTTTTTTCTTTTTGTTAAATCTGTTTGCGTATGTGATGATAATTTATTCCCCTTTCAGATTATATTGAATATTAATTTTTCATCAAGAACATCTTCAATGGATGTGCAACGCACCCTTGAGGCTGCCGTTGAGAAACGTACAAAAGACACATTTGGTCCACCTATGGGTAAAAAGGTTGCTTGTTTCATTGACGACATGAATATGCCACAAGTAGATGAGTAAGTATATTCGTAAAGGTTTGATTGCATCTATCTTCGTCTCCGTATATGAGCTCTGGTCATCATGGCCTATCTTTCATTGTTGTAATGATTGCATTTCGTTTGGTTGAATGTTTGCATGAAAAGAAAGAATCATCATATACGTTTTCCAATCGAATATTGCAATAGTTGCATATTCCGTACAATTGCAAGACTATCCTATAGCTTCAAAATCTGCATTTCAACGGAATTACGAAGATTTTTTTTGAAAATTGGCTTTAAAAATGGACGAAATTTTCTTGTCATTTTATGGCCATAACTTTAAATAAATATTTAATGGTCGACTAAACTAAGCCTAATGGAATTTCCAACAGATTTTATAGGCAAACATCGTAACGCAATTGGCGTCCGATTATAAGAAATACAAAAAATCCTTTAGATGTTATATTGACTTCAGACGATCTATCATTTTCACATCAAAACGCCATTACGGTTATACTCGCATTTAGTCACTTGGTTCTCATAGACCCCTTTTTTAACCCAAAAAAAAAAAAAACCCTTCTTTGTTTATGGAATTCCGACCAGTTATGCTAGGCTCGATTAAAATTTCTCTGAACAAATTCCCCTAATCTCACCATAGTTCTTTCTTCATAGCCCTAGCTGATGGGACTATAAGGATGTCAGCAGAGTTAAATATTTTTTTCTTCATACGTGTTTAGCACTAATATCATGTATTTCCGCTGCAGTTATTCTTGATATTATTCGGTAGAATGATGTGTTAAAATTTAGCAATCTGAACATCTTTTGTGGTACAGGAAGGTAAGAAGGTGCATTTAACATGTGCGAATGTATGCAACACCCAGAAGAACACAATATAGGCTTAACTTTTATTATACCAAACTATTCAGAATCGCTTTCTAGATCGATCGTAACGTGTCTGTCTGTCCGTCCGCCATTCCACCTGGTACGTGTCAATGTATTTTTATGTTCAGCATGCAAGCGGCATTTTTTGAGATATTTTGATGGGAGTTGGTTAACAGACGCACTTCAGTCCAAGAACAACTATTACTGAAAATGGTTCGGGTCGGACCACTTTTACCAATATTTCCCATATCACGCCTTATTTTGAAAAGTGAAATGAGTATTTGTATTAAGCAAACTCGTGCAAGTTAATGGCATGTGGTGGCCCAATGTAATATTTTCACTCGCTTTTAAATTACATTTAAAAATTAATTGAACTTTTCCTCTTCTCATTGTGCACTTTAAACATTTTCTTCTCTCTTAGCTACGGTACTCAACAACCGATCGCTTTGTTAAAACTATTTTTTGAACGTGGTGGCCTATATGACCGTGACAAGGATCTAAATTGGAAGAAATTTAAAGATATTACATTTTATGCGGCTATGGGCACAGCTGGTGGTGGCCGCAACGAAGTCGATCCACGTTTCATCTCGATGTTCTCCGTTTATAATATAGTATTTCCGAATGACGAGTCGTTACAACAGATTTACATATCAATATTCAAAGGACATTTGGAGCAGCAACAATTTAAGAAAAAACTTTTACCAATCGCTGATTTAATTGTGCTAATGACACTAAAACTTTATAAGGTAAAATGATATTATCACACAAGCACACATACAATCCCTCATATGGTATTTATAGATATTAGATGAAAAGAGGATAAATTTCGAAGAGTCAAACATTTACATATGTAAAATCATATCCATTTTTCATAATCGTTGCCAAATCGTTTATATTTTACAATTGAAATTATTCAAAACTGCATATATGTATAAATAAACAAACTCAAATGCACGTACACACACACACACACACAGGCACGGATACAATTTCTTATAAATTTTCCATGTACAAAAAAATATAGAAGAAACAGATGAGAAAAATTGAAGGAAAAAGACGTCGATAAATGTTGAGAGAGAAGTTGGTCAATATTTTCAGCTTATATTGTAGTGGATTTATAGTCAGTAACTGGGGAGAAGAAACACAATTGAATGGAAAAAGAAAATAATGGAGAAGAAATAGGAAAGCTACATAAAAGATGGTATAGAACCTTATGCTATCCTTCTGTGTTGCGGTCCCTGTAGCAGAGTGCAGACAGTTTAAGTAAAAAATAAGACAAGAACTAACATTTGCTACTTAACGTTCATTTTAGTTTTTTTTTTTTTTTTCTTTTTCTTTTTTCTTCTTTTTCCCCTTCATTTTATGCTCAAATGCATTTTGCAATGGGTTGACATACAACTGAGATCCTAAGGCATTCACACATGCGATTACGTAAAAGTCTTATATTTGTACATACATGTTGTAAAGGCCATTGGATAATGTAACTATAACATCATCAATACATGCAATAGCTAATGGTTGTCAGTTGGTTAGTCTTAGTTGATTCGGGCATTAGTTTATGGTCTTGTTAACAATTATTGACATTGAAATATTATTGCATTTTAATGCATTTTGAGGTGGCAAAAAGTAATAAATCATCAACATACTGTTTAGAGAATATTGTTTTTGTGGAAATATTAAACGTAAGAAACCTTTACAATATTATTATTACCTTCCTTACTAAATTAAAATTTAGTATATCTTTGTAGAGAAACTTCTTTTGGGTTCAGTGAAAGATTACATAGCATGAAAACTTCCTTTTTTTTTATATATCGGAAAGGAAGATATGAGTCTGCTCAGACCATAAATTAAACAGAAAAGCTATACTCCTACTCACCTTTAAGAGAGACAGAGTTGGCTTTTTATATCACTTACCTCTACTTATGTAGAGCAAAGTTACCTAATGCTGTGGAGATTCGATTGCTCGCCTTAAGAAATTAGATAAATCGTTCATGACTTTAGTTTCTGTTCTAGATTGATTTGGCAGACAGAGCTGACGCATGAATCCATGACTTATTAAAGCAGTAGAACCGCGTATATCATGTTGTAGTTATTAGCTCTTTGCCTTCGATCAAGCTAATCAAGACAACGCTCAGACAGACGTGTTACAGGGGGTTAACGTAGGTTCATGGCGTAGGCTCCTTGACCATACGATGCCTGATAGCACACGGAGTGCCCCACCGGGAGCAGGGAGGCTCCCATGCAGTTCCGGACTTAGGGGACAACAGAGGATGTGAAAGAGTAGAGAAGAGTAGAGAGACACAACGATCGGTTAGACGCTTGAACATACACTCTGCCAGATGCACACACTATGCGAGATGCTACGACAACGAACCGAAGGAAAGCCTAAAAGGTGTAAAAACAATCGGCTAGCGAACGAGCGAGATGGAAACGGATAAGAAGAAGGGAAAACAATGTCAAAAGGGTAATCAACAAAGGTGCGTTGCAAAGGACCCTACAAAATACCAAGTAGGTGAATGGCGAAGGGCCGAACGACAACATACTGATATATACACCTGGTGATGAACAGCAGCCCTATGAATAGCAAACAGTACCGAACATATCCAAAATTAGATAGACGCGATTAAGTCTACCGACCGTTATCCGATGGTTTTTTAAGGTAAAAAAAATTATGAATTGTATGAGGGCTCAATACTTATTAAATTACTTAATATTTTCCACGTAAGTTCTACAAAATCCTTGCTACGAATAATTCCACTTAAGAGATTTTGCATGATATACGTCACTTACTAAAGTGTTTGTTACAAGGACACGTCATTTCTCCTATGAAAGTTCTGTTTGCCTTCTTCTTCGGATGGCATGTCGAAGTTATTAACGCAACGCAAACTTTTCAAAAGCAATGAATTACTTGAATATAATTTTTCCATTTTATATAAACTCTCAGGACACTCTCTTTCTCTATTATAGATAAAAATGCATTGACTAACGTCATGACATGATTATAAAGTTATAACTGCCATATATTCCGGATTGAATAGAGCAACAAATAACTGCTTGGGAGGGGAAGGTAGTCTTTATAATATATACATCTACGCTTTTCTCTCCTTACAAGAACAACCATAAAATTTAAATTGATATTAGTCGAAAATCAGTTACAATGCAGACACATATCGAGTAGAATACAGTTGTGATAAAATTTGATTTGTGTTTGTCCTCGCATACAGAAACTCTTACATTAATATTCGTATAGAGAGATAGTGGGTGATTGGGTGGGGAGGGGTGGGGGGGTGGAGAGCAAGAAGGTGGGAAAGAAATTTATATATGAAAGATGATAATATATATACATATATATATATACGTACATTCAATATATATTTATGTACTGTATTACTACTGTCTTCTACTTTAGTATATGCTGAGTCGGTGTTTATTTCTTCATATTCTGCTCCTTCTGCTTCTGCCTCTGTACGAGTCTATGAATTATTTTCGGTGACAATTTATGGACTATAATGAGGAGCATTGTCTGTTTTAGTTGCCATTTTTCTCTTATTGAATTCAATAGGTTTTCTTCTTTTTTTTTTTTTTTATTTTGTCGATAAAAGCTGCATTTTCTCAGAATTTTTGCATCAATTACGTGATGTTCTCCATATTTTTTTTTTTTTTTTTGAACTATTGATTCTTGAGAATTTAACTATCTGAAAAATTTGAATTTTCATTTTTGTGGAAAGTACTTTTCAAACGGGATGGCATGCTAACTAAATTATTTATTATGTAACATATTAGGAAAGTTTATATCGGTTAATCCAATTGAAGTGCAAGCTATTAGCGTAGGATGTAAATATTATTTCATTACATTAGTAAGCTGTTGGAATTTAAATAGGCCCGGAAGTGAATTTAAATGCGGCAGAGTAACTGAGACTGAACTGAAATCTCTCACTTCCCTGCACAAAGGCAAACATTTTTTGTGTTAGTTAAGTTTTTAAAATGCATTACATTGCGTGCCTCTATAGATCAATTCAATATTTTCAATTGAAATAATTTAGAAAAGAGTTTGAAAAATAGAAGATCAAACCTGGAAGGACCCTTGATCGGTAGTAGGAAGTATATATAAGCACGTCGTTTAGAAATAATCAAAAAAGCTCTTGAGATTGTTAAAATACAAAGGCTGTACGAAACTGTACGCCAAGAATACTTTGACTTGAAATGTTATATAATAATGACGACTTTGAAATGTTATATAATTAAATGAATTGTTCCAGCTCAAGGTATATCCGTTTCATATGCTGCATATATGAAAAGTTGGCAGTTAGTACAGCAACAACGTCTCTTCAAGAGCTTACCTAAAACGTGGGTATGGCTCAATTGAGGATATGTACGGATTCACTGGATAATCATTTTGCATTTTTAACACTGACAAGCAATCACCAAAGTTTCTCTAATCAAACAGTTATCTATGTGCATCATTACAGGATGTAATGAATGCCCAAGAGTTTTGCGTATTATTAAGGCGACTTCACAGTCACTCGGGAAAATAGTCTTTTGATAAGGTAGGAAAGTATTTAACAGGCTACCTTACGCAGAACAGAAATTTAGATTTCTTTGCAAAGTTATTAAATTTTCATGGAGCTTATCTTCTTTAGCAATTTTATGGTGAAATCGTATCAATTGTTTTATTGGACCGAACTCACTAAAATCTGTGCGTGTCAAATCATAATTTAGGTTTAAAAGCTTCGGAAGAGTGGTAATCAATAAAATAATCTCTACAAAGAAGTGACTCAAATGAAACTACTCTTCTTATGCCTGCCTAAGCTATGCTTAAGGTTTCAAGGCTTTCATTTACAAACTTTTACTCGTTCAGGTTCTCGTCGCAAAATTAGAATAGAAAGAGAACTAAATATACTACACTGGTAAAATCGGCGCAAAAGCGACAATAGGGAATTTTACTTTAGGAATAGGAATAAGGACCTGCGCTTTACATATTCCCAATAGAAAATACAGATGTAATGCTTGCCGGCTTAAGGCTTGGATAATAACCATAAGTAATGTGTCAAAGACTGAAGCGGTCTTCAAACTAAAAGCCAAGTCAAAACTAAAAAAAGGTGAATCCTTTCTATCCAAAATGCTCGAGTCAGTAATTACTAAGGCTAAAGGCCGATTTGTTTTGTCTAACCACCTACTAAAAGTAATATCGTCAAAATTGATGGCCTTTTTTTTGTTTTGTTCTCAATTAGGATTTCTTTCGTAAATCTGAACAATGATTAAAACTTGTACAAAGCGTAATGAGTCGCAAAAGCAGAAAAATTCGCGAATAAAATTTCACAATTAAAAAGAGTGAATACAGAGTGAACAGTGACAGTGGTACTGCCCAAAAAGAAATATTATGTGTAAAGACAACAAGGGACAAGTAAAACCATAACTGGCGTCCTTTTCTCTCGCTTCATATAGAATTCGAATAAAGAATTCGACAAGATTGATATAGAATTTCTAACTTGGTTTCACTTCGTTATCGTTCATATCGTTATTGTCGCGATATAGAAATGATTTCAGCAATAACCATCCACGACTTGTTCCAAACATTTGTTAAGATCTCGCAAAAATTTAGAGTAAAAACAAACTAAAATGAATTCAATTAACAAAATGTTGACATAATTTTTGTACTAATTTTCGCGGGATAAGTGAGTCTTCATGTATTTGGTTGACCTGCCCCCTGCTTAACTTTTAAAATTAATTTTTATAATTATTCCGAATCTCTCCCATACTTCGATTGCTTGTATCCACTCTGTGCCCGATTGTCGATTTGTTTATCCTATGCCTTGAAGTAAAGGAATACTACATGTCTGATAGGTTCATAAGACCTTAACTTAGGCCATGGATTATGTGTTACGACCACCAATAAATAGAAGATCATCCTTAATGGAAGGACATCTTCTTTACTTGCAATGTATTATTATTTTTTTTTCCAAGTACCGATGGATGTCGTTCGTAATCGTTATCTTGGTATTGCACTCAAGGCCGACTTTTTCAATGGATTTAGTATGCAATAGACTTGCGTGCAAATTATTTGTTGGAGTTTCTTCGAAAAATTCATTTCATCAACATTATTATTTAGGAAGAATGTAATTGCTTTTGAAGATGGCTTTCAATAGCATTTACCGTAACTTGTTATAGTTTGGCGAATTTTCAAGATTTCTTTTTTCTTTCACACTTTTTTTTCCAATTGCTTGCACTGAAGCAATCCATAGTGAAATGATTTTAACTTTTTTTTTTTGGAATTTTTTTTTTCTATTTTTAGATTATCGTTGTTGAGCTGCCACCGACACCGTCAAAATTCCATTATATATTCAATTTAAAAGATTTATCGAGAATATTTGCCGGTATGCTGCTTATAAGTGTAAAGTACTTTAATGATTTACGAGATCTAATACGCGTATGGCGGAACGAATTCACACGCATTATATGCGACCGTTTAATAACAAAAGCTGTAAGTAAATCTATATAAGCGCATAATGATGCGTATAAATTTTTTCAAATACCTGCTGATGGAATGATGATATTTCAATATATATATATATATATATATATATATATATATTAAGCTTTCACCTATCTATCGCAATTATTTAAATACTTGAGAAATATCTTGTGAAATTGATTTCATTTTATATTGTTGCGTTGTTCGTTGGGTTAAGCCATAAAACGGAATTCAATTTTTACAAAGAAGCCGGAAAGAAAAGAACAAAAAAAAGAGCAAGTAAGGCAAAGTAATCGAAGCTCATAATATAACTGTCACCGTGCTGTCCGTGTCTTCGTTGTGTTGTGTGTCCGTCCTTCAATGTTTAGGGATTTTATTATAAATTTTATTCAATTCTGTTCTGATTGCGCTAGAGAAGAGACAAAGTTTACATAGGTATTATGCGTTGAGAGTTAATGCGTGTTTTAATGGTTGTTTGTTTTCACTTTGTATATGCAGGATATTGAGTTGATGAGGCGGCACGTGGAGAATGAAATACGTGAAACATTTCCACCCATCTTCGAGGAAGAACAAGGCTTCGTTGACCCCGCAGCTGAAGGTGAATGAAATCATTGTTTGCAGATTTGAGCTCTCATCCTTTGTTCTCTCTATCAATATATATATAAATAAAAATAAATGTATTTCCATTGTTCGTTGTATTAAAAAGCTGCCAAAGCGGAACTGCAGGCAATGGATGGCGGAATCGTTGAAGAAAAAGAAGTTATCACCCTAATTGACCATGTAATGCGTGATCCGATGCTATTTGGTGATTTTCGCAATGCTACAAATGAATCTGAACCACGCTTCTATGAGGATTTATTAGATTTTGATGCCATTTATCATTTATTCACCGAAGTTAGTTGATGACATAGTGCTCGTTGTCAAGAAGAGGAACAATTTTTTATTTATTTATTTTTTTTTTTTTTTTAGATTCTAGAAGAATATCAAGAACGTAGAGGTCGATTGGGTTTAGTGTTATTCGAAGATTGTCTAGAACATTTGACAAGAGTTCATCGCACTTTGCGAATGCATCGCGGTCATGTACTGCTCATTGGTGTCGGTGGCAGTGGAAAAAAATGTATTACCAAGTTATCTTCGTTTGCCGCAGGTTTCTTACATTTAATTAATGTAAACATATTTGAAATTAAAATTGATTTTTCTTTTCTTTTCTCTTTTTTTTTTTTTTTTTTGTATTAGAATGTGAAGTTTTTGAGATAACGGTAGCTCGAGGATATAACGAACAATCGTTCCGTGAAGATTTAAAGATTTTGTATACAATGGCTGGAGTAAAACGTAAAAAAACCTCTTTCCTGTTTACAGCTGCCCAGGTAACTGTCTTAGTCTGCTGCACCGCGTTTCCGACATTCGATTAAATCATTCGATGCTTTCAGATTGTTGAAGAAGGTTTCCTAGAGTTAATAAATAATATATTGACTGTAGGTTTGGTACCGGCTTTGTTCACGGACGAGGATAAGGATGGCATTGTAAATGCATGTCGAGCTCAAGCTGAAGAAGCAGGCTTTTCAGCTTCCAAGTAAGTCAATGTTAACATAAATTTTACGCTCTTTCTAGTGCAAAGCCATTTGTAAAATGTCCATCGCTCAGCTTATATTGATATATATTTCATTAAATTGCTTTATTCGTCCGTTCTTTAGAGATTCCGTTTGGGCTTACTTTTTGGGACTTTGCGCTGAAAATATGCACGTTGTCTTATGTATGTCGCCATCCGGTGATGCTTTACGTAATCGCTGTCGTAGTTTTCCCGGCTTAATTGGAAGCACTTATATTGATTGGGTATTTCCTTGGCCTAGGCAAGCGTTGCACGCAGTAGCTCAACTTTTCTTGGAAGGAAACGTTCTTGTAACTTATTTTCAAATGATTTTTTTTTTTGTTTTACAACTATCTGTATTTATATTCGCAGATACCAGCTGAGCATCGTGAGAACATTGTGGAGCACGTGGTACACGTGCATTCTACTATGCATCCCTATTCGGTGTCGTATATGCAAAAATTGCGTCGAAATAATTATGTGACTCCCAAACACTACTTAGATTACATTAATACTTATCTAAAATTACTTGGTAAGAAATCGTTCACATATACGCATATATATATATATATATATATATATAAATCTTTGAAGCCTTTTTACAAAATACAACTCTATTTAGATGAAAAGAATACTTTTATAACAATGCAACGTGATCGTCTCAAGGAGGGCTTACATAAAATTGATGAAGCTTCTAAGCAGATCGACGAATTACGTATTATTGTCACGGAACAGAAACGCAACGTAGCCATAGCTGCCGAAGAGTGTGAACAAATGTTGGTAGAAATTGAAGATGCGACTGTCAAAGCAAATATAAAGAAAACTGAGGCATCAGAAAAATCGGTGGAAGTCGAAATTAAAGGCAAACAAATTGCTATTGAGAAAGCCGACGCCGAGGTAGCTCTGGCTGAAGCTATGCCCGCTTTAGAAGAGGCCAGACGCGCACTTTCCGAATTGGATAAAGCTCAAATTACTGAAATTCGTTCTTTTGCCACGCCCCCACCTCAAGTGCAAGTTGTATGCGAATGTGTTGCTATTCTGAAGGGATATCGTGAAATTAATTGGAAGACAGCCAAGGGCATGATGGCCGATGTCGCCTTCTTACGGAGTCTTATGGAAATGGATTGTGAAGCCTTGACTGCCAAACAAATCAATAGCTGCCGAGCACATATGAAATCTTCCAATCTCGATGATATGGAAAAGATTTCAGTTGCGGGCAATGGATTATTGAAATTTGTAAAAGCAGTTCTTGGCTTTTACGAAGTGTACCGTGAAGTGAAACCGAAAAAGGATCGAGTAGATTTCTTGGTCCAAGAACAAGATCAACAAATCAAATTATTAAATCATTTAAATGCTGAAATTGCTAAATTGGAAGCTCAATTAGACAGTTTAAATCAACGTTACGCCGAATCGATGAAACAAATGAAAGCGTTAACCGAGATGATGGAGCAGGCTCAAAGGCGTTTGGTAAAACTATTAATAATGCATATCATAAATTATAAATAATAATAATAATAATTATATTAATTATTCTTCTTCAATTGTAGACAGCATCCGATAAATTGATTAGCGGCCTAAGCTCAGAACGTATACGTTGGGGCCATGACTACGATAACTATGGCCAACAGTTAGTAGTAATGGTGGGTCAGTGTTTGCTATGCGCTTCATTTCTAGCCTATACTGGAGCTTTCTCTTGGGAATTTCGTAAAACTATGATTTTTGATGATTGGTTAGAAGATGTCTGCAATCGCGAAATACCAATTCAGTTACCTTTTCGCTTAGATGAAAATCTTACTACCGATGTAGAAGTTTCTACTTGGTCTTCGGAAGGTCTACCACCCGATGAGTTGTCCGTGCAAAACGGTATTCTAACAGTAAGGGCATCTCGTTTTCCGTTATGCATTGATCCTCAGCTACAAGCTTGGACATGGATTAAGAAAAAGGAACAGCGCAACAATTTGAAATGTCTCTCGTTTAACGATCCGGATTTTCTAAAGCAATTGGAAATGTCAATTATGTTTGCCATACCAGTTTTATTTGAGGATGTCGACGATTATATCGATCCAGTTATCGATAATATTTTGCAAAAGAATGTGCAAACCGTTAGCGGTCGGAAATTTATTATATTGGGCGATAAAGAAGTAGATTATGATCCTAATTTTCGTTTATATTTAACCACAAAATTCTCTAATCCAAAATTTGATCCGGCTGTCTACGCTAAAGCAGTCGTAATTAATTATACGGTAACACAAACCGGCCTAGAAGATCAATTATTAAGCGTAGTTGTAAGAGCTGAGCGACCTGATTTAGAATCACAACGTGAAAGCTTAATTGCACGAACCAGTGAGAATAAGCAATTGCTGCAGCAATTAGAAGACTCATTGCTCAGGGAATTGGCCACTTCGACCGGTAACATGCTGGATAATGTAGAATTGATTGAGACATTGGAAAATACAAAATCGAAAGCCGCTGTGGTTTTGGAACAGTTAAAGCTTTCAGCCGAAACCCAAAAGGATATTGAAAAACTAAGAGATGGTTACAGACCGGCGGCTAAACGAGGAGCCGTACTCTTCTTTGCCCTATCCGATATGTCTACTGTTAACGCGATGTATCAGTATGCCTTGGCGGCCTATTTGGATGTGTTTACGTTTTCGTTACGCAAGTCCGTACCGGATACAGTCCTAAATAAACGCTTAAATAATATCATAAAGACGTTAACCGAGAATGTTTATTATTATGGTTGTACGGGCATCTTCGAAAGGCATAAATTATTATACTCATTTCAAATTGCTACTAAGCTAGGACAACGCGATGGTACTTTATCGCAATCGGAATTAGATTTCTTTATAAAAGGTTCGGTAGCGCTGACAAAAAGTGCTTGGGCTTGTCCAGTCAAATGGTTAACCGATAAGAATTGGGAGGATATTCTAAAATTGTCAACAGAATTTCCCGAACATTTTGAAACTCTACCCGATCATATAGGAAAAAATGCAGCAGAATGGAAAGAGGTACGGATAAAACTATATATATAAAGACTATGTTTTATGTGTGTGTATGTATACCATTGGAAATAGTTATAGAAATTTTAACTATCACGTTCGAAGAGGAGTTCTGGTAACTGAAAAGTATCGTTGCTAAGTAGCATCGTCACTAACTAGGCATGAATATGATGTGGAAAACATAAGTTTTTAAATGGTTCCTGTTAAGCCTTTTTTTCTGGGTTGTGAACACAAGCTTTCAAAAGACTCGTGTTAAACTTGTTTTCTTCTTAATATATCGGTTCGATTTTTACATGATATGCCGGAGGGAGATGTATGAAAGTAATCTACACAATTTTTGTAGAAGAGGAATATACGGTCCTGAGTAAAACTTGGCAATTCATTGCTCCATCTCTCTCTCTCTCTCTCTCTCTCTCTCTGTCTCTTTCCGCTTCTCCGCCCGCTTATCAATAACTTCGAAGTTTCTGTCTTTATTTAAATGTCCCTCTGTCGTTTACTTTAATAAGCATTCGAATACCTGCCAGAGGGCGATTACTAACACATATGTGACAAAAAGCAAAACTATATATATATATTTCGCTATGATTACTTATTTAAGCGTGTCCAGATGTATTATTAAATACTTGGCAATGATCAGCACTCCTACAGTACAGTCAAAGCTAATGATGGACTGACACGGTGACTTAAATTGAAAATTTTCTTTGTTTTCATTTCATGTGAATATTGACTGTCATGCTGCTGCTGCTGCTGCTGCTGCTTGCAAACATGACATCTGATGACTTCAATATAAAATTCTGAACTTTAATGCGTCGCCTTCAATGCGTATATATATGTGTATATATATACTTCTTCTCACTACTTGCTTTCTGTTATATAAAAATATTGATGCACGATTATAAATAATATCATCATCATCATCATCATCATCATCATCATCATCATCGTCATCAACAACCGCAACATAACTGTTAATACCCATTGGCTGGTTAGTGGTACGATTTGGAAAATCCTGAAGAAGTCGCCTGCCCTGCTGAATATAATATTAAGTGCAATTCATTCCAGGCAAGTTACTCCACTATCTACATTCATATACGCAACGTGTACACATGACCACACAATTATATCTCCTACGAGGTACGAAGCTAAGAGGAGTTTTTACTCAACTTTCAGCACCTATGCGCCATCATACATACATACGTACACACGTACTTAGTTATAGTTGGCTTTCATAACATTCACATACAATATAACGAGATTTTTATGGTGAATTTAGTCAAATGCAGCTGCTAAGTTACCCCAATTGGAGCTTCCTCGCACCAATGTGCTCCTCCGCCCCTTTTGCCACCTGCTTCTAATTCTTCGCACATCTCAAGGTTTTCTATTACGCTGGTGTTATGCCTTGAGTCTGAGTTGCTGGTAATATTTCTGTATACCATGCACGCGTAGTTATCTACCTGGCCACTGCAAATTTCGCCTGCTATATAACTCTCTATATCGAGAGTCACTTAATTGGATTCTACTTTACCATATTTTATGTTCGTTTGTGGATTATGATTGTTTATAGTCGGGATATATATACATATGTATGCGGGGGCGTTGGTTAAGGTGAACGATGAATTTTATTAATTTTTATTTCTCATTTTGCTTCTCTGCTATTGCTTCTCTCTATTTTCCTTTTTAACTATAAACTCGGCATTATCGACTAAGTGTGCTTTTTCAATTTAAATATTTAGTTGTTTTTTCATTTTTTCAATAAATTATTAATTTTCCGCCACATTACTTAATAATGTTTCATGGTTAAGGAGAAGAACCAATAACGCAAGCCTGGCATCTGCTGATGTCGTCGTCATCGTCGCATATCATTATTATTATTATTATTAAAGTGTCAGTAAGGAAGTTGAACTTTCTCCACAATAAAACTTGTTGTTGTTGCCTTAGCGAACACAAACATATATACATACATACATATACATGCATTTCTAATACAACGATATACGATGCGAACATCAGTTAACATTGTTGGCTTCTGATGGCCATACAATTTTCCAATCAACTATGCGGAGCAAGGAACAACAAACAACGTCACATTATTTCACAATCAATTCCATGCATTCGTTATTTACGCAATGAATTGTGCTGAGGAATTGTGCAACACCACCAGCAGAGTCATTCATTACTATCACAATAACAACAGCATCAGCAAAACAACAAAAGCAACAACTGTAATATATAGTATATATATATATATACTATATATATATATATATATACTATATATATATCCACCTACTTTTTTTTATGTTGTTCTAATGGGTTTGTTTTTGATATCTCCCTAAAGAAATTAATGTTTTTACGTTGTTTCCGTGTTGATCGCATATTCCGTTCGATAAATCAATATATTGTCGATACAATGGACGAGTTTTTCATAATGCCGCCGGTGGTAAGTTTCATAAACATATTCGAGCAAACAACCTGCAACATACCGGTAGTATTCATATTGAGTGCCGGTTCTGATCCCACAAATGATTTGATGAAATTGGCGGAGCAAGTTGGCGGTGGCCTGGGTAACTTTTGTCACATATCATTGGGACAAGGGCAGGAAAAGGTGAGTCAATCAACTAAGGTATGAGTTTTTATGTGCGTGTAATGCGAGAGATAAAGCTTTAGTAGTATTTGTAGAGCGCTAGCATGAATACTGACCCATAAACCCATACATAAAATCTTACTATATATATATATACATAGTTATATATATATATAACTATTGTATATATATATATATATATATATATATAAAACTATAGTAATTTACCCTGGACAGTATTGAGAGTATTAGCTAGTGAACACGTCTATTGTGTCAATTTGTGCTGCCAAAGCAAATAAACAACAACAGATAAACAAAACTGCGAGTACATAACACACACAGCAGCACACCACCAGTAAATAAACAAACAAACAAATAAATAAAACGCCATGAAAGATAACCAACCAAATAACCAGCTAACCAACAGACCCGTCACCGTTTACCAATCTCTCATGGCGCAATATATAGAGAAAATGCTACGCTATGTCATTTACACACAATCTGCAGATAAAAGTAAATACACAGACATACAAACTACTCATAGATAGATAAATGTATGTGTATACGTTTATATACACCCTTCATCTTTCCAATAAACTCTAGAGTCTAGTGATACCAATGACAATCAAGTGTCAATTTTAGTCACGAACTGTGGCACAATATCCTGTATTCGCTTGCACACATCGACAAACAGACACTTTTTATGCACTGTGAATTGATTCATTCTGTATTCCTACAATCAGACACACACACATATATATATATATATATATGCGACACATAGTGTGTCATGCATTTTTATATATATATATATATATATATATATAATAAACTCTAGTCACAAATCACTATGCACACACACACACACACTCACACATACATTTATGTGAACATTCAATTTCTTTAATCAGCACTTTAACAATATGCCAAACAACACTTTAACCTAAAGCGAAATATGTATGTATGTATTGCTTGAAGTGTTGGAAATTTTGTTTTATTCATTTATTTATATTTCTCTTCATTTGTTATTCTTTCGTTTTACTTATTTCCCTCCTTTTCAATTTATTAAAAAACATTTGTAAATTATTAAAAAAATGTTTTCATTATCCTTTTAAGGCTGCTATACGTTTATTAGAAACGTCCATACAACAGGGCATGTGGCTGATGCTACAAAATGGTCATTTATTAATTAGTTTTGTCCGTCAATTGGAAAAGTATTTAGAAAAGGTCGAACAACCTCATCCCGATTTTCGTTTATGGATTACCACAGATGCCAGCGATAATTTCCCAATTGGTATTTTACAAAAATCATTAAAAGGTAAATAAAAATAAAACGAAAAAACAAATAAAAAAAGTTCGAACATTTATCATTTAACTATGTGCGATTAACATGTGTTAAAATAAATAAAAGATAGGGAAGAACCTGCGTTTTCATCGACTATTAGTTGTTGTTGTTGTTGCTGCTATGTAGTATTAAAGTTTACTGTGTTGATAATCAAAATTGACGGTTGTTTACACACGCGAGTAATTAGTTATATAATTTTCCCCTTTTTCGATTTTCTAATACTTTTTTACGTTTACTCAATCATATGATAAGTAAAGGATGGATTGCAAAAGATCTTAGATTAGAAGATAAGCGTCTGTTCATTAGATGTCACTCATCGTTTGTTATTTTAACTTTTTCTTTTAATCGTAAGTATACTCAAAAACAAAAGCGCTTTCTCTTTTTGTTCTAAAAAAAATTAAGGATAACGAAATCTAGGCTTTTCGCTCTCCATACAAATCAAAACGAAAGCGAAAGAACCTTATAGTGGGCCACAGCCTAGCATTAAATACATCCCTTACGATTTGACTTAATATAACGACTTTGCAGAATAAAATGCTGTGGGAAATGTGATCTGATCCGAACCATTTTGACCAGCGCTTATACATAGGCTAAAAGACGTCAGTGCATCATATTTCAATAAAATATATCACAAATTGCGGCCGTTAGCTTGAACATAAGGATACAGGACGGACAGACAGACAGACAGGCGGATTTTGAGTAGATAGTTATAATGAAAGGTGGCTCTATCTCAAGTCCTTCTCGCTGCTGTAGGCATCCGCACAAACTTAATACATCTTTTGTACGTAATTTAATCAATCTTTATTATATTTTTTTACAAAAGGGTTTTAATGGAACATACATACGAAAAGGTTCTTCTAAATAAAAACTAGCCTATATATAAGCAAAGCAAATCAAAAGCGAATCAAAGGCAAAAATAATACAAGTGCAACAAATAGTGAAGTGAATTTAAATTGTCTTTGAAGAATGTGGTGTATTTGTGTGTGTGTCTGTGTGTGTGTGTGTGTGTAGAACATAACTTTGAAATTTCATTCATATATGATATGTGTAAGAGGAAGATTTTTTTTTCGTTTTCTTTAACTCACCTTTTAAAGTCGTAGCAGTGCCTGCTCAATTATTTCGATAATATTTGTAATTTGTTTTTAAGTTTTCTCACGCACTCTCTGCGAACGCAATATTAGCGCCAGTATTTATTTAGCCGAAAATGCAACGTCACCGAGAGTTCTGTTAATATTGCGACAATTTTACAAAACGAAAACGCACCGAAAACAACGCAACGAAACGCACCGAAAACGACAAATTCACTTATTAAATGCATTTTTTCTCTAATGTCTTAGCTAAAATTATAGCAATAAAAAAATAAAACCCATTTCAAACAAGGCATAGCAAAAATTTAACTTGTATTCTTAGTTGCTTCGTTTCACGAAGTTGTATATTGCATACCCGACGACTTGAAAAACGAAAATTGCCGATTGCGTATTCTAAGCGAAAAAACAAAAACAATTTCTTTTCTGTTATACATAAAAACAGTAGAAAAACAATTGTGTTTGCATTATTAGAACATAACTAAAAGTTAGAAGAACAAGAAGAGCACCGTTCCTCAGGCAAATATTGGATGAATAAAGCAAACGTTTAATAAACTCTTCTAAAAATCATTAAAAAGTCCATCAAAAAATAAAAAATTATAAATAACCGATAATACAATAAATGTTAACACTCGCGACTATTTGCTCTTTTTTTTTTTAAGAACATTTTTTAACACTTGTCAATAAAATACAAAATGTCCGCCAAAATATTAAAAAAAGAGTTTTAAAAAAAAAAATTGTAAAACAACAGCATCTTTCTTTGGATGAAACAAACACTTCTTTTATTTATTGAAAAAACTATTATAAGTAAAAAATAGTAAAATAAATATTAAAATCTGCAACTTTCTTTTACTTATTTTCTCCAAAAACTCAACACTTCTTCTGAACTTATCTGATAAATTTCGCGCTACCGTAAAAACTCAAGTCAACCGCACCCGATGAAAACTAAACGAAAACTGTTGATTCTCGATTTCATCATATATCACATTCCACTGTCCGAAGCAAAAAAAAAAATATCCCTCTTATTAGACTTTCAAAATCATAAATATAATCCAATCGAAAATTAATTCCTAAACATCAACTATGATATAGAGGTCGCTTTGCAGGAAATTTGCTCTTAGCAGCCATCTCCTTATTTAAAAGAATGTTCAGAATAAATTGAAGAATTTATTTTGTTCAAAATCAATTTTCTAAATTCAATATAAAACAAAAGCATTTGAACCTAGTAATACTTGAAAAAAGAAATATAATGAATAAAAAGCAATTTTAATAATTTTATTAAAAAAATCCTTTTGAAATTTGGATCGCATTTAAAGTACAATATTACTTCTTATCATCATACAAGAAGAAGCTATGCTCAGCATATTATTACAATTTAGCCCAAAAGTATGCTATAGACTTTCGATTTAAAATCCTAATAGAAAGCTTGTAAAAGCAATTCTTTAAGGGAATTTAAAATTAATCTCTCTTTCATAAAACAAAAAACACACCAAGAAAGATTTTTAATTGCAAGGAATTTAAATCAATTATAAATGAATTTAAATTAAATTAACGGATACGTATGTAATCGTTTTTTTTTTTTTTATTTTCTTTTTTAATACATCCAAGTTGTTACCGAACCGCCAAATGGCTTGAAATTAAATTTACGCTCAACGTTTTTCAAAGTACGTCAAGATCGGTTAGAGTGCTGTCCACACAAAGCATTTTTACCGGTAGTCTATGTTTTGGCATTTTTCCACGGTGTTGTGCAAGTAAGTGAAAAAAAAAATTTACATAAAAAAATATATATAATTATTTTTTGTTTTATTTTTTTAGATATTAATTTTTTGTTTTTTATTAAAGCTTAGCGCGAACATATACGTATTTCAAATGCTACAAACACATGTTACACATATATGTAACAAATGATTTCGATATATTATATTATTACATATATATGTAAGCATTGCACATATATGCGTTTTAAGTATGTACGTATGAACGTGTGCATGTATATGTGCATGTTTATATACAAAATGAAATTAAATGCTTTTCAAGTGCCCGTCCGTTCATCCGTCCAATACTTGTCCATTTGAAATATTTTATTTATTGTTTATCAAATTCAATATGGTTTCAATTTGATTTTTAGATAAAAGAATAGCTGTATACGAATTTTATTAAATCGTTCGTATTAAAGCGAAAAACACTTCCGATAGCATAGCGTGTTTGCGATCAAATTGATCAGCATTAGGAATTCGATAGATTTCAGTTTATATTTGCATTCATTTGTCTTCTTTTAATTCGTTATAAATGTGTGCAGTCATATTGTACATCTTGGCATAAAAGGCGTTTACCAACGAAACAGAGAGAGAGTAGTAATGATTTAGTACAAAATAAGTTCAACTTTTTTCACAATTTTTCTTTCTCGCCTTTTCCCACTCCCTGTCGCGCTATTCCTTTTGGCCGTATTTTATTTATTAATTTTCCAAATTGCATTTATATGCTAGCTATTGATAGATTTTACTGAACACATATTTAAGATATTTATATATATATATATGTAGAATGTATCTGTATATATGTATGAACTGGTTTTTATATTTGCCAAGTCGTCCTGGATGAAATTAAAGTAGTACAGCGTAAAACTAAAAGAAAAGAAATTGTGTTGTTGTATAATAAAAAAAAAAAAAAAAACGGGTACAAAACACCATCATCGTCCGTCCAGCACAAGCACAGCAAATGTTCATTAATAACAATTTTGTGAACATATTTCTTTAAATACTTGTTTACTTTGGATCCCGTTCAAACATATAAATTTTATTTTCTCCTTTTTTTTTTTTCTTCTTCTTCTTCTTTTTTCCCTTTTTTCCTTTTTTTTTTTTGTTTTTGATTTTCTTTTGTTTATATCAATACATATTGTAAACGTGTGTGTGTGTGCGTATGAAAGGAACGACGTAAATACGATAAATTAGGTTGGAATATAAGTTACGATTTCAATGAATCGGATTTTAATGTTTGCCTGGAAATCTTGCAAACCTACTTAAATCGCATTACCGATGAACGTGTACCGTGGAATAGTTTAAAATATTTAATCGGCGAGGTAAAGCACTGTTACGTTCAATTCACATGTAAACAAAAAAAAAAAAAAAAACAAATCAAAACACTTTTTTTAGGTTATGTATGGCGGACGTGTGATTGATGATTTTGATCGTCGTATTACACGCACTTATATGAATGAATATATGGGTGATTTCCTGTTCGACACCTTTCAACCGTTTCACTTTTACATTGACGAGCATACCGATTATTGTTTGCCAGAGGAGGAAACAGTGTTAAAAGAAGATTTCATAGGTACGTACAAACGTAAACATTTACACGAAACTATGATTTGAAAAGTTTTGTGTATATCTCATATATATATATATATCTATATATATATTTATTTTATTTTTTTTTTTTTTTCTACCACCTCACAGAGCATATTGACAAATTAGCTTTGGTAAATAAACCGGATGTATTTGGTTTACATCCGAATGCTGAAATCGGTTATTATACGCTCGCTACACGCAGTATCTGGAACAGTTTAATCGAATTACAACCACAAACAGGTAAAATGCTGCTTTTCATATACTCACACTTATATATGAAATATTATTTAAAATTTTCATATACTAATATACACACATACACATATATATATCGTTAATAACTGATTCTGTTAGTTTATAATTGAATTATCAAAGTATTTGCACGAAAATATACTCGTTTTTATTATATATTCAAATATAATTTCAGAAAGCGGTTTTCAAAATATTTTCTCATTTTTCACTTTCCTGGATATATATAGCAGCCATTTTTTTTTTTTTTTTTCCTTACAAGCACAAAAAAAGAGGAATCGTCGAAATGTAGCTAAACAAAGCAAACTTCTTTTTATATCCATCCATAAAAAGAAGTTTGTTTAGTCAGAAAAGGTATCCACCTCTTTAATAAGACTTGGAAAGCTAATCTTTTCAGGCTAAAGCTTACTTTCATATATTTTTTAAATACTCCCTTAAAAGATCTAAATAGACATATTATATTATTTGTAACAGCAATGTGGTTGAAAAATGCTTCTTTTATACCCAGCACTGTAAGATTATTTCTATAATGCATATAACACCCAAAGCAAAGCCTTAGAAATCCTATAAAGTATACATATTCTTGATCAGTTTGCAATCCTGAATTAATATAGACTTGTCTGTCCGTCTGTACGTATGTATGCCTGTGTATTGTTGGCACTCGCCTGATCGCAAAAATAAAGATATCTACTTCAAATTTTGTAAAAACGTTTGATCTTTTTGCCCACAGGTTCATATTGAAAATAGACCAAATTGGTCAGAGTAGAAGCTCCGACTGGTGCGTAAATTGAACGCAACTTCGTTTTTTTCTAGTAAGAATTCTTGGAATTTTGCTCTTTACTCGGATATTATTAATATTAAAAGAATTAAATTTTCCACAATTAGTTTGCGAGACACTTACCTCTCTAGGTCCAACTATGGAACCAATCGGCCCTTTCATCACAAAGTTACACGTAATTAAATTTAAGTTTTCTCAAAACTTGAGGCTTTATAACTATTTATCATAAGGCAAACAAGATAGGATGTCTAAAACTATTTTGTACACTCCTCAAATGTAGATATATTATCGGCCTAAAAATGGGTTAATTTTAAAATGTAATCGCGGTAGATAACTATACCAACGATATGGGTATCAAATAAAATAATTCGGTCACAGCCGAATATAACTTTCTTACATGTTTTCGTATAAGAAAGTGAGCTACTGCTCGATGAAGAATTGCTTCAGGAACGAGTTTCCAACACTTTGTAGGAACTTTTTTAACTCAACTTTTCTCTCGCCTGCAACAAACTATGGAATAATCATTTATTGATTATTGCACAGTTGAGAAATTCTTCAAAATCTTTTTATACAGTTTTCTGAATCAAGAGAAAAAAAGTTCAAGATTTCTTAGAAGATCTTTTAAATTTACTTCAAGAGCAAGGCAAACTAGATACTTAAACGTGTTGACTCAATAGGTTGCACTGCTTTCGGGACGTATACGTTTTTAAAAAATCCTGTCGAATATGAATTTCTGAATAAAATCTTTCAGGATTACTTGTGTCAAGCAGACAAATCTCTCAGGGCTTATAGACGAATAGAAGACAATCTTTTCTGCCAACATAAGCTGTTTTTTAGCGAATCAGTTCCAAGATACTGTGCCATTTCCTACAGAGGATTGTCTGATCTAAAGATTCAATCCTTTTCATTCAATTTTGAGGAAATTTACAAGTGGGATGAGCGTTCGTAAATTCAAAAGTATTGACTGAGAATTTAGATCGGAGGTGAATAAACTTGGTACCTATTAATTATCGACATAGCATGCAATTTTACTTAGTATCGATTTGAAAATATTTCGATCGTAAAATTGCTTTCGAGTAACATAGTCAAATTATCATGGAGTTGAATCGATATCGAGTGTCATAAATTGGGTCCAGTAAAAATTGCTTTTTAAGTCTACTCACACTTAATATTGAATAAAAATAATGAAATGCTGAGCATTCCGGATTTACTCGAAGATGAATGTATGGTTCTCTTGCATACCATTTTTTTTTTTATTTGTTAATCATTTTTTATTTTTTTTATTTTTATTTTATTAACTTGTTGTATACGGGATACGCCATAGTAAATCATATTTCCGCAATATATATTGTCAAAAAAGTAACGGGAATTTTCGAGAAAATAATTTTACTTTTTTCGAACAAAGTTTTTAAAGCAAAGAAATAAATTCAAGCTTAGCCAAGGCAAGCTTGTGTTTAAATAAAATCATTTGCGTGCAGTATATATTTTCGAGAATTTTTTTTAATACTTAAATTTATGCCTGATCATCTCATCGAAAACCTTCTTCTATGCTAATAAGAAATTGTGTCAAAAAAAATGATTTTTTTCTTAACCCTTACGGTGGTGTCATCTCCTTTAAGGACCTCTTTCAAATCACTTTTTGAGAGACAAAAAGCCACACGAGCATGCTTCCATTTACAAGTTGCTTTGGAAACAAAACGACATTAGCCGAAATTTTGGCTAATAATTTCTATACAAGAGAGGAAACGATCGACTTTCTTCGGAACAAGACTATAGTCGAACAAGCTTTCGTACTATAGCAAAGGAAATGTCTCGTAATTTCTGCATTGTAGGAACATACTTATGGATGATTGGTTATCCAACATTAACATTTTGCCAAAAATTTCGCCAACAAATTCTTTGTTTGATCAAAGCCAGAATCGCAAAAATTCTTTCAAGCCTACGATCCTTTAATCAGAATTTCAATCCTTAGCTATTCGGTAAGCAAAAATTTAATTACAGTACATGTTGGGTTGTGTCTATAGTAAGTGCTCGGTCACCTTTCTGGGGCTGGGGCCATTTCTTACCTCTACCTATCCTGACCATCGGACCGCATTCTGAGTAGCATCGTCATGCTACCCGGTACTTTCTTGACATAATACATGAAAGTGTAAATTTTCATTCTATGCTAAAAATTCAATTGAATTAAATTTAATTAATTAGCTGCGGCTTTGCAATTAACTTTATTGCATTTTTATAATATTACATTTACACGGACCGTATCGATGATATGAACACGAATATCCATGACCTAAAACCAATTTAACCATTTCCATTTCCAGGCATTCGCGCCAGCCCTGGCACATCACCTTCAGAACCCAAACAATTACACTTAATACGCATTATGTATAAATTAAAAAATTTTTAACTCTTTTTGTTTTTAACAAGCGAACGAAATGAATGAGAAAAAAAGAAAAAGGTCCATTTCTCTCGATGCTCTTTTTCTTTTTTTTTTAATATCACATTACAGTCAATAGTGTAACGAAAATGCAAAAAATAAAGAAAAATGTTACAACTTGACCATAAAAGACGTAGAACCCTGTAAATGTGATGAATTTATCAAGAGATTGGTTACAAAGTGCAAAGTGATTTTTTCGTAAGTCCGTACGTCCTTTTCTTTTTTTTTTGTTAATTTGGATGATTGCCAAATTTAATCGAATAATTTGTAACTAAATCGTGATTTGCGATTAGAAAAAAAAGAAGAAGATAATATTTTCTTTTTCTTCTTCTTCTGTTATTCAGCAAATTAACAACCGAAAATTCTTTGAGATGTGTAAGATGAGAAGATAATATCAAGCGGCTGCAGTATTAGAGAATATCAGATATCTTTAGATACCAAGGCAGTTGTACAAGTACAAGTGTACTGTACTGTAGGGCAAATGAGTTAGTTTGGTCCGCTCAAATCATATATCGAAGGGTTCAAGAGATCTCTCCTACAATATAAATAATCTTCACTGACATTGCTAGTTGAACTCTGATAAGAAGATTTCCATCTCACATCAATGCAGGCTCGAGTTTTTTCAATTACCATATTTGTTAAGAAATACAAAACACTTGTAGCCTCCGCAAATTGTCAGTCACACGAATAAAATGTTTACCTAGCTATAGGTAATACTTTCAACAAAATATTTTATGAATTTTTTTTTTTTTTGATACAATGAACGCATATTTTTTTCCTTATAAGAGTTCCGGTTTCATATTTACATACATGTGTCTCTAAGCTACTCACAGTATCTTATATCTATATAATTAGTAGTCTGCCTTCTAGAGATTCCCAAAAGCAATATAATAATCTTATAATAATCTTGGCAGCTCTACTACCGTGGGCCCTTACTTCCGTCCTCTGCTGCCAACATCGCTTCAATTGATATGAAAAATATGCTTAGGTTTACACACTGAGGATTTGGAGAATGCTTTCGAAATTTTCCCGCTTAACTAAATTGAAACTTTCATCCCCAGTTGTGTTTGGCATAAGTGATCTCTATTGCTCTATAATTGACTTAACCTATGAAATACCCATTACTTTGCCCGACCTGTGGTTAAACATAACTCTTCGTCATTCTCTCGTATATCAGAGATATAGCAAACATACTTTCATGTCTAATCATCACAGCTTGTGCTTGGCATAAGTGACCTGAATCGCGCTATAATTGACTTAACCTATGCTCGATCTGCATTTACAAATAACTTTTCGTCGCACTCTCGTATATTAGGGTTGTTGCATACATAATTTCATCCCTAATCATCATAGTTCGTATCGTAGCCTGGCTTTGGCATAAGTGATCTGAATTATATCCATAACTGACTTTACCTAAGACGTACTCATTGCTTTGCCCGGCCTGTGCTTATAAATAACTCTTCGTCGTACTCTCGTATATTAGAGTTGTTGCATACATACCGTCATCCCTAATCATCGCAGTTCGCATCACGGCTTATGCTGGGCCTAAGTGATCTGATTTGATCCATAACTAACTTAGCCTACGACTTTACTCACTACTTTTCCCGGCCTGTACTTACTCTTTGTAGTACATTCGTTTATTAGAGATGTAGCATCCACATGGTGTGTAGTAGGGTATCCAAAATGTATACTTAAATGTGATCACATTTTGTTCTTTCTTTTTGTTTTTGGTAATTTTCAATCGTAATATATTTTAAGTTATACCTTAATGTAGTTGTAAGTAATTGTTGAACAATTTATCACACATATATGTATATATATATATGCAGCACGTACACGTTATTAAACACATAAACCTATATACAAATACAAAACATTTTATACAATTGACAATAAATCTACATTTTTTCGTGATATTTTTCCTACCCACAAAAAAAAAAAACCAAAAAAAAAAAAATGTTAAACATATTTATTCGTACACATGCATCATCATGCAGTTGAAAAATGGACACCGGAGAAAAATAACGGTAATGTATTCATATATACAATACATACATAGATAAATGAATGAATAGATAGTTGTTATGTCGCGTGTGTTGTCTGTGTGGGTGGTTTATTAAAAACTATAAATACTGTAATATTTTCCCGTGTTTTTTGGTATTGAAAAGAAGAAGAAGAAGAAGAAAAAAAAAAAAAGAGATAAATAAACAGGCGTGTCGATAGTATTTATGTTTTTAATCACTGTTATTAGTAATCAAACATACTATTTAATGATTATTTTAGGTTTATCTAGTGTTTGTTTGTTTTTGTTTTTACCTACAATCTCTAATCCGTTATGATTGTAGACTTTAAAGTTAAAACAAAAAAAAAGATGATAGTTAAAAGCATTTATAATAAAAAAGAGATTTATTTATATTAAAAGGTGCGGTAGAAAGAGATGGATAGTGAATTGAAAGAGAGAAGCGAGAGATTGAAAGAGATGAAGTAAACATGAAATTAACATACTATCTGCATAAGGTTATCCGATAGTAGCCCAGTAGATAGGAAGCGCGATTATCAACTCAATCTTAGTACTATACGTTACACTTTAATTATGACCAGCTACAGTGACTTATCGATCGGGCATGGAACTATCAGTCTACTGATCGCAGTCTACGCCTCTCTCTGCCACTTTTTTTCTGATCGTAACCATATTTATACACATGTAGTGCATATCCTCTGAGTGATGGCTGATATTAAAAAAAAAAAAAAAAAAAAACAATGGAAAACTGGAAACTGGTGGAGAACAATGACGGCAACTACATTAAAGGGAGAAATCTAGTCTCTCTACTTAGTCTTGGTGCTATCATTGTATACATATGTAGAAGGCTATGATTAAGTTTCTCTCTTTCTCTCTCTGTCTCTCTCTCTCTCCTCTTAAGTGTTAGTGTCTTTTGGCCATATATTGGTCGAAGGGAAAAATCGTGCTCAACATTGTTAAAGAAGCCACAGCGACTCTCAAGGGGAGCTATTCTCAATCAGTTAACAATGTAGGGTGTAGATGCTTTCCCCCATCTTTTTTTTTTTTTTTTTTTTTTCAATACTTCAGAGCCTTTTGAAGTGGCGCTTCTATTTTTATGTGGTAATCTTGGTTCGGCGATTTTTGAAACCCTAAGCTATTACCTTCACTTGCATACGCGAACTCTTTGTGTACGGAATTCGAAGTCGTCCGAAAAGCTTCTCAGAACTTCTTCTTTATTAAGGTAAACTAAGAGCATTTCACCATTCATTGATGAAGCATTTGAAATGTTCTGATCTCTCACTTCTATCAAGTAGATCTCTCGACTTTTTCCCGCTGCTAATAAGAAAAAATTTTCACTTGCTTTCGTCTAAATTCAGCTGGGACGCGGGAGCTGAAATGCAGCTAGCATGGAGGTCTGTATTCCTGCAAGAAAATTTCCATTTTCTCTAATGCGGGTTTGGCTCTACAATGTAAGTGCAATCAGGTCCTTTCTCATTCGTTTTTGCATTTAAGTTTCAATAGAGTGATGTTAAAATATTACGATCCTTCCCCGGTAGCCTTTAAGATGCTTATTTATTTTCCTTGGTCGTTCGACTTTTCATAAGTCTCACGCCTATGCTGATCGCAAAACGACTCTTAAATCTTAATTTGAAAAAAAAGCAAGAGACAATTATGGTAGCCGCAGTAACCGTTAGATTCAACTTGGTTGTGAAGACGTTTGCTTGTTTTGAATTTTAGTAACTTTGTATCTGAATCATATCATAACTTTCTACAAATCGGAAAAAGGTTTTTGCTATGAAAATTTCAAAGCTTGTATGCATTTGTTCGGTTCTCACTAATCTAAGCTCCTACTATCCTATAAGAATTAAAAAAAGGTGTAAAGTGAATGCTTGCAAGTTCTTGTAAAGCTCTCTCTTCTGCCTCTCTAAAGATCTTTGCTTTAGAAATTAGGAAAGCTTGAATGCTCTCTAATAATTGATTGATTCTCTAGAATTGTCCAAATAAAGATGAACAAGCTTACGTGAGATAGATTGGAGCTTGTGGAGATTGGTTTTTGGTTAACCCAAAAGATGTCACGAAAACTCGAAACTCCTGAGCTGGAATTATAAATATTAAACGCAGCTTTGGTGTCCATTGATCATTTTATCAATCAATAATAATGATGATAAATGCATTTTACTCTGTTCTGCCTTCACACGTACCCAGGCGATTGGAAATAAATTGCCTTTGATTGTAAATTGATTTTCATAGATCATTTTATTTTGGATTGTTTTGCGATTTGTGCTTACATTAGGAAATAAATTAAAACAGAAAGAGGATATAGTGAGGCAAATCGAGTAAAAAGTACCCTACACTACATCGTTTCATACAATTCTTTAGTTATTTTCCTCATAAAGTATTGCAATTTATGCCCAATTGTTCACATGAGAATTCTACATGGGACGCTGATCCGGAAAGTAGACATATGTAGCCCAAGCTCACCATAATAAAGCGCATGTATTGCAAATAGAAAATT
>NW_023998434.1:524575-556350 GCF_014805625.2 Glossina fuscipes | reverse complement strand
TCTCTCTCTCTCTCTCTTTCTCTCTCTCTCTCTCTTTCTCTTTCTCTTTCACTCTCTTTTTCCTTCTCTTTCTCTCTCTCTCTCTCTTTCTAGACAAATTGATTTTCCAACAGCTTTCATTCTGGAATATATCAGTGCACATTACATATCATGGATATATGTTAAACAGATATATAGACGGACAGCTTAAATAAATGTAGGAAATAATTTTATTAAAATAATAACTTGGAAAATTTTGATCTGTAGATTGAACACAAACGCACAGCTGTAGATTTTAAGCGGACAGACGCTGAGACATGCTTATATTGATGCAGAAAATGAACCGAACCAGAGAAAATAGTGTAGAGTGCAAAAAAATTCGAAACCATCGCTAATAGGTGGTGACAATGTATGAAATTTATGCAAAATTATGAAAATTGAAATGCATACACATATCGACAACAAAATTTTATTGATAATTTATCGAATATTTAATATATAACACTTAGTAGTGTTTTACTAATACTTAGAAAAGTAAGCACGTACACACACGTACGTAGAAACATATACAGATATACAAACTCTAAATAAAATGTCGCCTAATTTGAAAAACTAATAACCGCTGATAAACAATCGAACACATTTATATACATATAAGCATAAAAATCATAGGGGATATGATTGAGTGAATGAAAACAAATCATTCATTTATCAGTTTAGCAAAACAAGTACAACATGAACATCGTAGCCTACATGCAGTATAGCGTAGCAGATGGGGGGGGGAGGGATGTGTATGTGCATTTGTGCAAAATAAACATATAAATATTAACTGAATTTCAGAAATTCAGTTAAATTATAACATAAACTAGTATCGTCAGGCCTTCATAGGCCTGTGATGCAAAATTTGCTCTGTACGTGCGTATGTTTTTTTTTCTTCTCTTTTTTTTTTGTTTTTTGCTTTTATGTTTAATGAAAATTTTTAATTATAATTTTGAATTATCGATGCGAAATTAATGTTGCGGTTGATTATTTTGTTCTGAATTTCGCTTTCAGTTCATATATCTCTACTGCTCCGTATATAGTGTTGTTTGGCGGGTAATGTATGCCTTTTCCTCTATACATTAAATGAAGCTTTAATGTCTTGTTTTTGGTTGATATGCACTTGAAAAATAATACATATACATCTATATATATATATATATACATATATATATAATAGGAAAAATATAGTGAATAGTGAATAGACAATAAGAGCAACAATAGCATCAAACATTATAATGCAAATTGATCTATCATAACATACGAGGATAATATGATAAATGCTTATCTAATATGGATAGATGGCTAAAAAATCTCAAGACCTTTGAAGCGGCAAAAATTCTTCATTTTCTCATACTTCCAACAGATGATGAATTAATGCTTTTTGCTAATATTTGTGTAATCTTCTTCTTGAAGTTACAAGGATTGTAAGAGTAAAAGGATGAGGGGAGAAAAAGAATTTTCCAACATTTTAAATTACTTTTATTAAACTAAAATCCCTGTCATTTGTGCTACTGTGGCGATGCTTCGAGAATTTCTGCATGAATAACGGAATAAAGTGATTTTCGCCAAGGGGATGCCATGCGGCGTTAAAATTGAAATTTCGAAACCGCCAACGAACTTGTAAACATTTATCACTTTAATTGCTATGATATCGTGAAATTTTAATTCATCTCCTAAAGCCTAATTTCCATCCAAACGAACGATTAAACAAACGAGTATTACATTCCTTGATGGGGTGAAATTTCAAAGCCTATCTTTTTGACGAAAACTTTTTTCTCTTTTCAAAATGCAATGAATCAACTTGCAACACTGTAAGAAAAAGGCAGTTTCATGGAAATGCTTGTTTACCTTATGCATAAAAGCCGTAAATTAGTTACCCTTCATATGTATAGAACACTGAGTGCACTGAACTTCAATTTAAGCGATTATATAACGTTCAACACTAACTAAGAGATTTCTTTGCCAAACATTTGCTTACCAGTCGTCATACACGTTTCGGCTTTACTGAAGAGTCATCAATCAGACTTGGCAGACTGGTTAGTGGTCCTTGGTGCAGCAAAAGACCAGCAGCGAAGTGCACACTACTCCATTTGCTGTTCCTAGCTAACCCTTACCTGAAAACATCACATTTTTCAGAGAAACCTGTTAACTGATTTTTGATGAGAAAAATTAAATAATTTTGATTCGATCGATAGATATATATATATATATATATATGGCTATGCGGCATTATTGGATATGTGGCATTTTGTGATAAAAGTCCATTTCTTGGGAGAAAAGTTCATTAATTTTATATATATCACTTTTTCACTAAGATCAGATCAAGATAACTCTATCCGGGTTCTTACTTTAGGCTTATATTGGATTAATACTCCGCGACCCTCAATGACTTTAGTCATCGCAATTAGTCGTGTGGTTGACGAAGTGAGAGAAAAATTAATGTGACAAAAGTGATAGAAATTATTTGGTATTTCAAGTCCCCCGAGACGACGATCACTTACATGAAATCATTTTTAAATCGAAATGTCATAAACTAATATCTAAGTTAAAGCCGATACTATGTTAATTAATTACAAATTAAAAAAGCGAAGCACATCTTCCGAAAATTAGCAAATTAAACAAATAAGAAAATTATATTCGTCGGGGGCCGATACTCGCATACCCACGACTATATACTCCTATTATTGGATGGTGGTGGGTGTAAAAACTCGTATCGAAAATTAAAATGAGAGAAAACAAAAGTTTTAAAAATTTTCTTTGATGACAAAAATATGAATGGCTTACGAAAATCTATTGCAGTACTAACGTTTTAGAGAATCTATTCTCCGAGAAGAGAAGAATGAAAAAAATTCCAATTCAATCCATTTTTCTGCTAAGTTCCTGCCCTGTGTAGTGTTACAAGAGCTGTAGAGAGATATTCAATTGAAGGCAAACACTTAAAAACCGCAATATTTTTTTTCTCTTCTTCTTATTGTATTGCCCTCGTATATTTATAGAATCAAATATAACAAACGAATGATTTTTGAAAAACAGTTTCAAGTACTTTTTCAGAATGAATTCACATTTATGCTTATATGAGTGCACATAAACCATATATATATATATATATATATATGTAAATACTTATAGAGAAAAAGATACATGTTATATGATACATAAACAAAAAGGGTTAAGGTTGATTATATATACGTATATATAAATATATTATTTATTACATATATACATAGGCAAAAAAAATAAACAAAAGAATATATATATTCCGTTTTACATATATATACATATACCGAAGGTTAATATCGACAAAAGCGCTCAAAAAGTACAGAGAGGGAAAGAGAAGAATCTGTTGTCTATCAATATATAATAATCCTATTATTGGGATAAAGGAAATCTATTTTAAGAATTTTATAAATTGAAAAAAACATGTTTTTTTTCTTTGATTTAAATGAAAACTCAATTGCAAGGAAAGTCTCTCTCGTCTTCGTATGGCCTACAATCAATGTTTCATTTTCCCAACTTCTCTTAAAATCGCGGCTATCAAATTGATGCATGTTATATAACCCTTACCGCTTATTGACCAACACCCCAACCACTAAGCTGCAGCCATTTCCATCTTTTCCACTTTACACACTACATCGCTTGAATGATGGAAAAAATAAAAAGCAAAAAAATGAAATTTTTTTTTTTATTTATTTTTCTCCGAGACAAACAAAATATGAAATTTACTAATTATTTATTATTCTGTTAAAACAGGTGAGGCTTCTGGAGGTATTAGCCGTGACGATTTTATCGATAACGTAGCGGCCGGTATATTGGAAAAATTGCCGGCAGCTTTCGAGACTTGGCGCATTAAAAAGCAATTGCAAATGTCTCTCACGCCTACCGGCGTTGTCCTCCTACAAGAATTAGATCGTTTCAATTTATTGGTGATACGTATTAAAAAAACTTTGGAACTTTTAAGAAAGGTAATCAAATGCAAGAAAAATAGGGAGGAAAAAAAAAAGGATTTTTTTTTTTTTTTTTTTTTGATTTTCTTCTTCGTTACGCAAACGACGAATGAAGAAAGATGAAAGAAGTGGTTACGTTAGGTATGGTGACGAAATGAAATGAAATGAAATCATATAAATGCAAATGCAACGACATAGTCGGAGTGGTATCCTATAGTGACAACCATCGCTCTCTCTCTCTCACTCTCTCTGTGTATATGCATGCATTTTAACAACGTATTCATGCATGAATATGTATGAAATCGAATGCTGCTGCTGCTGCTGCTGGTGCTAGTGCCTGGTGTAAGGGTGAAGTTGAAAGTTTGAAAGAAAAAAAATTATAAAGAAAAAGAACAAACAAAAAAAAAGAAAAAAACAAAATGAATAAAAAAGAAGAAAATTAAAAATAAAACGAAATGTAATGAGAAAATATTCCGGTTTTCCGTTTTTAATTAAAGTTTTCATATTAAACCTTTTTTCTAGTTTTTTTCTAGTTTTTTTCTTTTTTTTTTTTTTTTGATTTTTAGAATTAAATGCAAAGACAAAAAACCTTAAAAAGCGGAATTATACATACAAAAGTCCTGAGGGATTTGTTAGCATGATTTATTGCCTGGAAATGAGTACAGCAATCGCAGTAACAGCAGCAGCAGCAGCAACAGCAACAACAAAAACAACAATAACAATAAAACCAAAAGAAAAAAGAAAACAAATTTGCTCGCTTGAACATGTCTCTGTCGCATATGTGCAGTGGGCGCAAACACACACACACACACACACACACACACACGCACCCATTCAATTCGTATATAATATTTGATATTTTTTGCCTCTGCCCGCGATCGAATTCACCGCCTCGTTCCCTTATAGAATAATGAATTATTTGTTGTATGTTATAAATTTTTATTTATTTATTTATTTTTTTTTTTTTGTTTGTTTTTTGTTTTCATGTTTTGCCTACTCAGGCGTATGAGTAACATTAAATCTTTGTTTGGCAAATTTTCAGTATAATTATATAGATTTTTCCCTAGATTTGTTTACATAAACGAACAAATAAGATTAAACATGTCATGACTTATGTCACTTAAGGGTATCCATGCATATATAAATATATATATATATATATAAATATATATATGTATATATGTATAACATACGCATATTGTATGCAATTGTTGTTGATTTAGGAGCTTTAACGTATTAATATACTTTCGTATGAAAGCCAAAGCCAAAGCCAAAGCCAGAGCCGAAGGCGAACCTGAAGCCAAAAAGAAGGCACAATTACGCCCTCTCTAAAAATTCGCAAAATTTATTCTTTTTATTATTGTTGCTGTTGTTGATATATTTGTTGTTGTGTTTTTTTTTTTTTTTTTTTAAAATACTTGGGGATGATATTTTTATACACATGTTGGTGGCAGCTGTTGAATCACAACCAAAAACAAATAAATTATATAAATATATATATATATATATATATATATATATATATGAGCATATAGATTACAATATTTGAAGGCTTCTCTATCTGTCTGCCTATCTGTTAGTCCGTCTATCTGTCTGTCGGTAAAATTGCAATTTATGTCACCACAATATTGGATGCATTTGCTAAATGGCAAAAAATGTGAAAATAAAAATTATACTGATTTTCTATATTCTTTCTCTGCTTTTTGTTTTTGTATTTAGCTTTTGTTGCTCACAATGTTATCATTTTTATACTGATTATACAGCCCACGGCTTTATAGTCAAGTTTTACAAGTGAATGAATTGTTATTCGTGCTGCTGCTGTTGTTGTTAGTGTTATTGTTCTTGTTGTTGTTAAAACGGCGCCATAAAGACACTAAATGTCATGTTTGTTATATGTTATGCATGGCAAAATGTAATGTAAATGTTGTAAATATTCAGTTCAGTTCAATTTTCATTGTGTTGGCATTATCAACCAATACGACTACTACTACTACTACTATTACTACTACTACGATTATTACCACTACTACTACTACTACTACTACTGTTACTACTAACTGCTACGACTCTCTACATATGTATATATATATATTTCCTGTTTGTGTGTATATATGCCTGCGTAACTTCTTCAACTCAATTTATACATATATATAAGTATATATACATATGTACGTGTATGTATATATGTATAACATCTTTAATTCAATTTGCCTTTGCATTTGCATCTTTTTTATCCCTTTCGTCTTTTCATTGTTGCGAACACTATGGATTAAAACCCATTATTATTATTATTATTGCGGTTGTTTTTTGTTGTTGTTGTTGTTGCTGTTATAATTATTCAATATTTTATTTCAACGTCTTAAGGCTATAGCTGGTGAAATCGGTATGGATACGATATTGGATAATATCGGCAATTCGTTATTTAATGGTTTACTGCCAGCGTATTGGAGTAAATTGGCTCCAGCTACTTGCAAGCAACTCGCCAGCTGGTTGGAACATTTACAGGTAACGAAATATCATTTATATTTCATATATACTGACATACAAACACGTACACACACACACACACACACACACACACACATGCGCGCAAATGCGCACGTGCTGACATCTACAAGATATAAGAAATCATTTATTAAATGGATTTGTTTTTTTTTTGTTTTTTTTTTTTTGCCCCCAACCGACATCATTGCCTTTTGATCATAAATCAATCATCAATCTTTATTGTTACTCATCACTAGTAATGCATTTTCATATTTCTTCCATCGTTTATAGGTACGTACAGTCGACTCCCCTATAACATGCGTAACTAAAAGACGCATTCGTATAACAACATAGATAAAAACAAAATTGCGACCATTTTCGTATAACACGTTAGAAAAGGTTCGTTTAATTCGGTTAAAGAAAGAAAGAGACAGAAAACATATATTAATATATATTTACATATATCCCTATTTCTCTGTCTATCTGTTCTATCGCGCTCGTTACGAGGTTAGGTGAAAGAGGCTCGGTTAAAGAAAGAGAGAGATAGAAAACATATATTAAAAAATATTTATACATCTCGTTCTCCCTCTTTCTATCTATTCTACCGTACTCGTTACGAGGCTCGGTAAAAGAAAGAGACAAAAAATATTTATACATTTCTCTCTCGCTCTTTTTATCTATTCTACCGTAATCATTACGAGGTGAAAGGTGAATCAGTTAAAGGGAGTGAGTTAAAGAAAGAGACAGAAAACATATACTAAAAAATATTTATTCATTTCTCTCTCCCTCATTCTATATATTCAACTTTGTTCGTATAATATTCGTATAATTCGGTGAAAGAAAGGGACATAAAATATGTATTAACAAAACAAAACTCACTCCCCCGCTTTCTATCTATCTTGTGACAAAAAAAAAACATTTATCGTTCAATGGCCACGAAAGTTGTTGTCACACATTGTCTTAAACTGTATTATTAAAGAAAATTATTTTTCATATATATGGCAAATGAGTTAATCACTTTTAACGGTGAAAGGCTAATGCCCTAATGTCTAATCGGAGGGATTCATATAAAAACCGGAACGACGGATCGTTGTGTTATAAAAGTGTCGACTGTATAATCGTGTCTATGTATATATATATATATATATATATATATATATATATATATATATTTGCATGTATGTATATGTGTGTATACGTGTGGCTGTCGAATAATGTGTTTGTGTGTTTTATGTCATGTTTTTCAATATTACTTTTTGCCTTTTTCTCGTTCCCTTCTTTTTTATTTTTTCATTTTTTTGTTTCTTTTCGTACCTTTAGCAACGTAATACGCAATTCAAATATTGGTCCATGTCAGGTGAACCTTTAGTTATGTGGCTTTCCGGTTTGCATATACCGCAAAGTTATTTAACCGCTTTAATACAGGTATGTGTTATTAATACAAATTTGTATGTCATTAATTATTGTATTTATTCAATGGAGTTTTAATGGATTTTATATATATATATATATGTACAGATGAGAATTGATTTAGGGCAAAAAGTAATCATAGTAGGGCACTATGTAGAAAAAAAAAAATTGGAATATTTTGTTTAGTCCTCGCGTCAGTGCGTTTTTGCGATAAGCAAAGCGATATTAGTTCGAGAAGAATGCGTGAAAGTGTACATTCTCTTCATATTCTGATAAGAAGGATGGTACGGTTGTCCATCAAACCATTGCACTTCTTCCAGATTTTGTTAAATACTGAATAAATAGCTTTTGTAATATATTAGTGACTGACATAATGACTGAAAACTTGTTGTCACACTATCCGCCACAAATTGGCGCGAACGTGCGCACGCGTGTAACGCTTAAAATGACTTGTGACATCTACTCGCCTCCACCTTTTTCAATCAATTACCTTGTAAATTGTTTTAACACTAGATTTAGGGACGTACGGACTGAACCCGTTTTTTTTTGTAAATTCAACTTCTTATCCTTATTTTTGCGACTGTAACGATTCACTAACCCTAACTATCTATTTGAGGGGCTTCGGTTAAACAATAGCAAAGTGGGTGTATTGCGGAAAAAAACTGTTTTTCAGACTATAAGGACGCACTTCAAGTCGGATTAGAAAACTTCGGATTAAAATTTTTATTTATTGTTATACATAAGTCGTGCTAAAAATATTCAGGTCATCTTCACTCTCGGCGCTAACACTCGCCACCATTCACATAAGTTTCATCTGAAGTATTGTTGTCGTATTTCACGTGCCTCGAATTTAGAGACCCATTTATTGAAAAGACCCAACCAAAATTTGAGTCCACATTCCTATCTAAAAAGGTTCGTCCGAAAAATACGGTATATTTCCTGCATTAAATCGTTAGAAACCAATCTAAGGAAAAGAATTTGATCTACTTTCTTATGCAGGATTTTTTAGCTTGAAATCACAAGCCCGTGACCTTGACATGTGTCGTAAGTTTTGAGCTAAGTTTGTTTATCTGTTTGTCTGTCTGTCTGTCCGATGTCTGTCCATGAATTAATGTATTCCATCTACAGGCCGTAACTTTCTCTCGAAGCAGGGGCTGGGGTACCATTTGATTAGGTTAAATTATTATTATGATATAATTGTCATGGTGAAGCCTTGCTCGGCACTTGACTTTTCAGCGTCATATATAGAGTGATCGAAAAAGTAGATCAATACTGTTCGTCCTAGGGTCAAAACACGGAACTCTACCGCATTTCATCAAAATATATTCAAAAATTGCGACCTGCAACTTGAATACATATTTACATGAACAGACATCAGATGGACAGACAGACAGGCTTAGGTGTAATAAAAGATGAGTCTATCTTAAGCTCATCTGCGTGTTGCATATGTCCGCACTAGCTTAGTACACCCTATGCCACAAGTAGTGTAGAGCATAAAAGCAAAAGTGTATATGTATATATGTGCATATGTTTATGTAAGGTAAACAGTTCAGTCGCCTTAGCCAGAAGGGCGTTCGTAATTAATTATTAAAAGTCATGTGATGGCAAAAACAGCGCACATCTATATTTATATATGTGGGTTATGGGTCATGTTAAAAAGTCGCCGCACCTTCAAGCTTCCTTTTGTAGCCTGCTCTTTTCAAATGATTCCAAACTATCACGTGGTTGATGTTTAGTGGCTCCACTATTTCCTGACAACTTGCGTGCTGGTCTTGCTCTACGAGTTGCAAAATTTTATCGACTCTTTCAATGACCACGCGGTGCATCTTTGACAGCGACATTTTCATTCCTGGGTCCTTTGTTCCCTGACAGCATTCTTCAGATATTTCATTCGTTTTCAAAACAAAATATAAGTTTTTACACGAGCAAGGAGTTAGAAAACTATCTTCGCAAACAAGGTAAGCTGAGATGTCACCATTTAAGCACATGTTCGTTTGAGACAATCAGATGAGTTTTGCCCGATATATGGGCATCGATACCATTCAGCTTAAAAAAACCGCAGAGAATAACGTACAACAATGACATAATCTATATAGATGTATATGTATATATGTGCCTTTGTATGGATGTATGCCATTAACAACTAAGAATATGAAAACAACGAGAGAAAGAAGTTTTCCATGAAAGCAAAATTCCTTCAGGATGGAATAAAAAATTTCTATAATAAAATCCCTTATGTGAATCCTTTATATGAAATATAGTAATTCTAAATAGTGAGCGATATATATATATATACATATACATATATATATATATATTTTTTTTTTATATATTTTTGTAGATGGCTTGTCGTAAAAACGGTTGGCCACTGGATCGTTCTATTATGTATACTGAAGTTATAAATATCATCGATTGCGATGATATTGAAGAACGACCACCGACTGTAAGTAAATTTTTGAAAAAATCATATATGATAAATAGAAGAGTTGTGCTTGGTTTCCCTCCTAGGGATGCTATATTCAAGGTTTATATATAGAAGGTGCTCGTTGGGATATGGACAAAATGGAATTGGGACGTTCGCATCCAAAAATATTGGTTGAAGATTTACCGATTTTATCTGTTATACCCATAGAGGCACATCGGGTTAAATTACAAGTAAAACTTGTTTACTTCACACACACACACACACACACATTAAAACAATATTTAAAATTTATCTTCCTCTCTCTTTCTCTCTCTGTCTCTCTGTCTCTCTCTCTGCAGAATACATATCGTTCACCGGTTTATACCACTTCCCTAAGACGTAACGCTATGGGTATTGGTTTAGTTTTTGAAGCGGACTTGGCAACTACTGAAGATTTAAGTCATTGGGTTCTACAAGGCGTTTGTTTAACCTTAAATCGTGATTAATTGAAAAATACATCCTTTTTTTCTAAATTGATTGATGAATTTTTTTTTTTTTTTTTTTTTTTTGCTACTGTGTGTGTGTGTATAAAAAAAAAAAAAAAAAGGAAGGAAAATATTAATAAAAAAAAGCCTTTCGAAGCTAAATGAATTTTATTTTTATTTTTTTTGTTTTTTAAAATTTTCAATTCTATTAACTGTTATGCGGGAAACAAAAACATCCGCTTAACTGATCGATAAATGATTTTTTTAAACGTGGCGTTAATAATTCTAGATTTTGTGAATCGTTCGATTCTAAATCCGAATCGATAATCATTTCCTGTATACTAAAAGTATCGCTAAGTTCTGGACATTTTTTATTCATACGTTGTTTACGTTGTTCATTGTGCGGAAAAAATGAAACTTCCTCGCCATCGTCGCTAAAAAAAAAAAAAAAAAAAAACGAAATTTTATTTAATTTTCTTCCACAAAAACATTCATCATAAGTCTTACCTTTCACTATTGTAATCCACTAAAGGTTTGTGCTGACTCTCGCCCGGTATTGGTAATCGGCTAATCGGTATTAAGGTAGATGATTGAGATTTTCGTTTCTAAATAACAAGCAGAATATGAGATAAGTTTTAAAATTGAAAATATAATATGAAAAAGGCTGGATCCTCCCTTCCTTCACTATCCCACCGGAAACTTACATTTTCTTCTTGATATTGATTGTAATTACGTTTAGCTCTTTCCACTTTTAATTCCAATTTACGTTGTAATATTCTGCAAGTATTTGGTGGCTGTATGTGATCTTCAATGTCACTGTTGCTGTCATGCTGATGATGATGATGATGATGATGATGATCTACAATTGATAAATCTTTCGACGCTTTATACATAGTAGCGCATGATTGCGTGTTTTGGCAAATAGAACCTTTGAAGACCACTTCCAAATCAGCCATATGCTCGGATGTTTCATTTGTAAGACGTAGGTCCGTAGTTGTTGTTGTTAACTTTTCATTTATTTACAGGAGCGAAAAAAAAAAGTAAAAAGTCAAATATTAAAAAGAAAAGCAGAAGAGATTTGCATGCAAGTATCACACAAAATTGCTTACCATTTCATTATCTTCGTTTATTAAAGAGGGTTTATCCTCGCTTTCTATTCCACTATCCTCTAGGAAAGGCATTCTCTGTATATAGTTAAAAATGCTTCAAAAATTTCCTCCTTTTTCTTTTTAACAAAAATTTATTCTTATTTACACATCTATATATATATATATATATTATTTTTTTATTTTTTTCCAACACGCATGTGCTTTTATGGAAAACAGCTGTGCCTTGATGGATTTTGCTTTAACCGTTAGAAAAATCAATATTTCTCACAGTGTTGTTATATAAAAGGTTTACTTGTTGTTTAAACAAAGTACTTTTTTTTTAGTTAAGAAAGTACTTTTTTAAATCTGGTTTGGTATTTTAATGCAATTGCTAACGGTATGTTGATAGTTTTAGTCATAGTCCAATCACGGTGAGCCCTTGAGATTCATATGAATTTTGATCTTCTTTGATTTCTTCTTCTTCCTTTGATCTTCATTTCGATTATTTCACTTGCATTCACCAAAAAAAAAAAATTGTTTTTTTGACTTTCCTTTAAATTAACAATTAAGGGAAAGAAAAAAAAACAAATTGGAAAATTCGTAGTTAGCCATAATCTCTAAAAGTAAGGAAAGAAAGGATTACTTTTTCGTTTCACTAACATATTTTACCACGACGAGTCTTATAGTCTCACAGTTAAAAGAATCCCCGGAAGAGCGCAATGGGCTTCAAACTTGCGACATGGATGGGTTAAGAAACTATGAATACCAATTAAGAACCATGCAGCCATTGCACAATTAATCATTTCTTTAGGAGCCATAAAGCTTATGTAGAACGGCAATGTCCTTTGTAATATCTGCTTTAAACAGTATGCAATCACTTTTCTCCTTGCGGGCAGGTTGGTCTTGAAAATGGGTTACATCGGACGAAGGACACAACTATAGTGCAAGATAAACTGAGAACATCTCTGCTTTCTGAAGTTTTAGTCCAACCAAGTTAATGTTGGAAAAACAAGACTACTTCCTGACTGTGAGACTGTAAAGCTCATCGTGGTATGATTTGTTATAAAAACACGTAATTGTTCATTAAAAAAAACAAAAAAAAACCGAGAAAACAAGAAGAAAAGTATATTCGGTTGTGACCGAATCTTTTGCACCCATCGCCGTTATCCCAAAAAATACAAATAAAGTGAAAGAACTAAATATTTATAACTAAGTGAGCGAGGAACGGTCTAAACGTCTCCTTTGAAATGTGCAGATCGCTTCCAACTTTTTTTTATTGGAAACTTGAAGCCGGGAGCTTCAACTTTGCGACCAGGACAATGTGTACAGGAGACATTACACAGACTGACAGACGGATATGCTTAAATCAATTCAGAATTTGATGCTGATCAAGAAAATATATACCTTGCTGCGCCCTTCGCATAAAATACATCTCTCGTCCTTCGGTGATGGGTCTAAATACAGTATTAGAGCACACACAGGTGTTTGGCACTGCACAACTAAGATGGAAGAATAGTCAAAACAGCAGACTGGAAAGCAGGAATTAATTTCAAAGAGAGCGATGAAGGTACCTACTTTCGTCAATAAAGCTACGGCTTTAACGACAAGTATTGAGCGAACTTATTACAATATTTGAGTGAAGAAATTAAGCAAAAAATTATCAAATTTGGCTAAAAAAAATGTGTTGGCCTTCACTGCCGTGAAGGGAGGGATACATCTCATATATTGTTTCGATGGGATGAATACGAAATATTATTCTTTATATGTATTTGCCCAAAGCCAAGAGCAAAGATAAGGCATTCATGCCTAGATAGGGCATTCAATTTTACATCATTTGGCAAGTCGGCAAATACCCTATACTACTTCGCGTAACGCAATTATTCATATAACGACTTTTCGTAATAAGGTGTTATACGGAAAGCGGTTCGATCCGAACCACTTTTTTAACAGCATTCGTGCCTGAGTGAAATTTTTATCAAAATCTTTCAAAATTTGCGGCTTGTGGGTTAAACAAAAAGGAAAACGAGACAGACAGACGGACATGCAAGTGTAGATCGATTCAGAAAGTAATACTGAATGAATCGGTACAATAAAAGTTGGGCACATCATGAATTCTTCTGAGTGTTGCATACATCCGTAGAAAACTTAACATGCCCTTGTATCATGAGTGCTGTAGGTTATAAAAAATTTTTACACGCGTATGCATTAATTTACTTTAATTTATTATTGTCTTATAATTGCTACATGTTAAATGTTTTTTAACTAAAAAAAAAAAAAATTTCACCTAACGAACGAGAGATTTTTTTTTTAAATGTCCATAAATAATCGCTTTTACGAGCTTTGAACTAAGATCGTACAGTAAAAGTCTGTAGCATACTTTTTGGCTAAATCTTAATATTAAGCTGAACGTAACTTTTTAAGTGATGATGAGAGACGGTATTGTACTCTTAATGCGATCCAAAACTTCGATTTCTACTTTTAAGAAAATTATTAAAAAGGCTTTTTATTCATTGTCTTACTTTTTCAATTATTGTTGTTGCTTTTGCTTTATATTGGATTTAGAAAATTAATTAAAATTTAAGAAATTACTTTTAAATAAAGAGACTCTTCTAAGTACAAATTTCCTATAAAGCGACCTCTATATCGTGATTGATGTTTGAGAACTAATTTTCGAGTGGATTATATTTACGATTTTGAAAACTCTAATAAAAACGATATTTATTTTGTTTAGAATAATGGAATGTGATATATGACGAAATAGAGACTCGGCAGTTTTCGTTTACCTTTCATCGGGTGCGGGTGATTTAATTTTTCACATAAGTTGACAAGAAGTGTTACAAGAGTTTTTTGAGCATTAAGTAATTTATTTAATTTTGCTTACTTTTTTTTTTATTTATTTGGTAAGTAAAATTTGTATTTATTTTTTTCTTTTTTTTCTTTTTATACAATATTTAATAAAAAACAAACTCAGTGTTTTATAAACACTTAAAAAATTCCTTGTAGGCAAAATAAATTCCTTAACATCTCAAGAACAATTAGCCCTTTGGAAAAGGGGAAATATTTTATAAGTGGTAGAAAGCTTAACTACATAAATTTCCTATAAAGCGACCTCTATCATGATTGAGGATCAGCTATTAACTTATAACTTCATCCTGATGACTTTTAGCTTTCAGATTTTTAACGCTTAGAATAATGCATAGCAATGCAAGCACTTGCCGTTGTACTGTCGCATATGGGTTGTTGAATTTTTTTGCCCACTCACTAAGAAGTGTTTAAAGGTTTTCTTAGAAAACAAGAGAAAAGCTAAGTTTTCTTAAGATTGGCTGATTTATTCGCTTCGTATTCGCGAAATTTTGCGGAGCTGAACAATTTACGTTTACCTGCGTGGCTGTGGTAAGCAGCAAGAACAAAGAAAGACAATCATTGAGAAAAACTTTGCTGTAAGACTTTGGGTGCCCTGCCCTTTGACTTTGCACAGTTGAAAAAAAAGTCAGACGGAATTAAATTCAAAAGTTCTTAGTAAAAGGCTCTGTGGAATTCGTTGTCATAAAACGGATGGCTCATAGTAATTTTATTTAAAGTAGTTTTTAAACCATCAAGCATAGTATGGCTTTTATAAAAAATACGACACAACTGGACAGATATCAATGCGTTCACGATATGATAGATTATTGATTAAAAAAAAAAAAAAAAAAATTAAAAAAAAAAGCCAATGACTTGAAATGAAAGCGCTCTCGCCCAATAACGCATTAGAAGTCATGAAAAAAATTTCAAGATAATTTTAATTATTTTTTATTTAGTTGTTTTATATTTTACTTCAATTCTTTTTTTTTTTCATTTTTATATATTTATATATAGTTTATTATATTAATGTTGTTGCAAAGAACTGCTTTAATACTTAAACTTTAAACTATTTTGTGTGTAAATCGCAGGCGTTACCATTATTTTATTGACTCGGGCAATAAATAGGAACAAATTATAAATTAATTTTCTAATTGTTACAAAATTAAAATAAAATCATTGCGGAGATTAATTAAAAAAAAAAAAAGTGTATATATATACATATATATATATATATATATATCAAAAATTAGAAATCTTTTATCAAAAAACATTCGTCTCTTTTTTATTAGCAAACATTTCATTTTGTATTTTTTTTTTTTTTTTGGTTCATGTTCGTTTTAATATAGAGATTCTACCATAACTTTTTTTTCTGCAATCGAAAATGGCCTGAGAATTTCCAATATTTAATTGCTAAGCAAAACTTTTTAATTTTTTAAAAACAAATATTAACTTTTATAAAAGAACAAAATCGAAATAAAAAAGAAAACATGAAAAGTTGTGCTGAAAAATCTCTAGACTCATTTTTAAATTATGCTCTAAGTTTTTGTTAAAAATAATATTTAAGTTATCTTTACGGCTAAAATTAAAGTTGTCCTGCTAAAGCACACGATCGACAACAAAATTTGGCATAATATTTATTTTTACAATAACGTCCGGCTACAATCAGCTTACAATTGGCAAAGTGCGCATTGTCGATACAGTCATTGCTGAGTGGAATTGTTGCTGCAAAAAAAAAAAATAAATAAATAAACAAATACAAGAAGAAGAACAATTTTTTTTTTCATTTATCGTGAGAGAATTTCAGAAATACCAAATATAACTTACATTCAATTGTAACAGTTTCTTCACTTATACTGTAACTAACATTGTTCGCTGCTTTGCAACCGTATTTACCGGAATCGGCAGCATTTGCATTAGTAATGATCAGGCGATAAGGTTCACCTAAATAAAATGCGCAAATATTTTTAACGCGTTATTCGATGTTCGTTTAACTAAGCTTTGCTTATACTTACTCTGTGTGGTTTGTATGCGTTCGCTGGTTACTATGGGCAAATCGTCTTTAATCCACGTTACATTAGGTTTAGGATAACCTTGAACTGCACAGCCAATGGTTATGGTTGAACCAGGAGTATAACTATTATTCGGATCCATACCAATTACAGCATTGGCTCGCACTTTTGTAAACATAAACAAGAGAAATGAAACAATAAGATCAATTGTATTAGAAATGCTTTCTCTCGCACAAGAAATTAAATTTCCACATTACTCTATATAAAGTAACCGCATGCTACCAAGCAAACACATGCCTGAAATACTTACCTGATGGTGTAATTGGCTCGTAAACGGCCGGCGGTGGTACAGCTACTGGCCGAGCAGGACGATATGGATAGGAAGGGCGTTGTGTAGTTGGCGCTTGGGCCGGATCAATAATATATTGTAGATATTGTGCTTCATCATTGCTGATAGCTCGCGCTGGTCCAAAAGCTTTCAAAGTTATTTTAATAGAGGCCGGTCTGGTACTGACACGGTTCCATACATGGCACGTATAAGGACCCAAATCGGACAATTGTACCGAATGGAAACGCAACGAGTAGTCGCGTGTAAATTCGTAGCGTTGATGTACTAGAGGCAAACGTTCGCGATTACGCCACCAATAAACCATGGGAGCTGGATGTCCACCAGCAGGGCATCGTACCACAGCCGGTCTATTTAAGGTAACAATTTGTGTAGCATTCTTATTACCGTAAACATAAGCAGGCATATTAACGGGCTCTGATTAGAGCATGTTTACAAATAGAGGGTGACATATACAAGCACATCGATAATAATAGCAACAACAACAACGGTTAGGATTCAAGCACAAGCATGAACATGCATTTATAATAAAGTGATAGAAAGAGAAAAGAAAAAAGTAAATCCAATTGAAATTTCCTAATCGCTTCATGTGTCATTTGCACTCGCGCCAGAGCGACTGTAACCAAAACTATTGAAAATATGATAGAAAAAAGTAAACCCTTTACCATACATTAGAAATATTTATGCCCTCGTTTCCTTAAAGATATTCCCTCTGCACTTAACATCCACGGTCTTCTCACAGCTTTTGTAGCAGACTAATTTTTGTAGTACTTTCTAGCTAAGAGATACATAAGAGATACATAATTGACTCCGAGAAGAAACAATGTTGTCATCTATTTGGACATAGTGAACATAGCAAGATTGTTTAAAATATACTATGATTTATCAAAAGTGTTCTTGTTCAACTGGTAAACTTGTGTCACTTGTATCTTCTATGCTTTATCAAAATGTCTTTAATTAGTAAAGAACAGTAAGTTTTGACTATATTTAAGTTCAGAGCTCCATTCGATAGGCGCTTAACCCTATGATTCTCTATGTTGTTGATTTCGTAAAACTGACAAAAGCTGTCGATTTGCCCACAATTCTGAGCTAACTTTAGAAATATATCTTTTGTAAAGGAATCGTAATCCAAAACTGATACATTATTTTCTTTTGTTTTCTTAAAATTAAAAAATAAGTTAATACAGAACGATCTCTTCTGTGGTGCAGACCAACTAGACGTTCTTACTAATGTTAGTGTAAAACATAACGAAAAGTAAGCCTTAACCTCAAAATGCGGAATGAAAAATGACTTGGAAACCAACCTGTTACTTGTAGTTCAATTTCACGACGAACCGGTTCACCCAATCCGTTACTAGCTACGCATACATATGAACCGCTATCTGTTTGTCGCACTTGTACAATAGTCAAATCACCAGTCGATGTTAGAACATAACGTCCATGATGAGTATCAATCTAGGAAGAAGTATAAAAATAAAAAATGTACATTAATTTAAAGTAATATTTTCAACAACAATTTCCTAACCAACCAAAATATTATTGAGGAACCAAGTAACATTTGGAGCCGGATTTCCCAATGCAAAGCAGCGTAAAACAGCAATACCACCCACGGGAGTTTTAACATCCAACTCATGTTTGTTTTTGGGCTCCAAGGAGACCTTAACTTCCCCTGGGTAAATAACGGCGGGAGTAGCAGTAGTGGGAAAGGGAGTTGTGCGTACAGTGGGCGGTGTAGGACGTACGCACACAAAACTGCAACCATTAGCACAACATTTATTATCTGCCCGACAGTCGGCATCGTCATAGCATTCACGTGAACAGCTGCCACCAGTTGCGGTGAGTATTGGACATTCTCCAGATTTTGTTATCGCCCTACAAACAGGCAAAAATTGGCCTGATCGAGAAGGTGATATTTCAATAGCGCACTTTTGACCTTCGGGGCAAGGATGCTCTGCACAAGGATTTACGCATTCGCACCGCTGACATTGATCATCGACAGCGACGCGGCGCAGGCCATATGGACATCTCAAAGTATGACATTCAGCATCATATTCTTCGCAGGGTGTTGGGAAAACTTCGTTCGTTGCTTCGTGTTCGGTTACAGGCGGCGGAGGCGGTGCTAACTCTCCTATACCCAAGAAAAGGAGCAAAAAGAATCAGGAAAAAGCGTTAATGCTTTTTATGTAAAAAAATATGTATAGTTACTTTATGCGTTAAGCTTTCTTGAACCAACAAAAAGATAATTTTAATTGTATAACAATATATAGAAACGTGCATTCAACAGCTTTGGTGCATATGATATTGTAAAGTGCTTTAAAGTGCTCGTGTGCATGTGATTAAAATGCTAGATGTATGAGGAAAAATGAGGAGTGCAATGTAAACAACAGTGCTGGATTTATTTAATTTTTTTAAACCATAAAAGCTTTGGGTTCTCGGACTGGGCTTACTTGCACAGAAATCATAACAAGACTCAAAAGTACGGAAATTATTTTGATTGCCCGCGCAACCCGAATATATGAAGGCCACGCAAGTGCCACGAGCATCGTCATAATACCAACGTCGCTCGTTAACCGATGGTCCCAAGCAACGGCCAATGTCCACGTTCTGTTTGCAGATATCTGAACTCAACATAGAATGGCACAGGTATGAATGAGGTCAGTTGTGAATAGAATTGACTTATTTACCTTTATGAGCTGTAGGAGAAGTAGGTTCTTGACCCATGATACACACCGATTCACATTCGGCGCGATCCTCAAAGCGATTGCCCGTGCCTTGACAACCGCCGTAAGTAAACGGTTCACAAGTACGTGTAATCTTATTGAAATAATATCGCGTCTGCCACTGACGGCAAGGGCCAGTCATAACGTCCTCATTACAGACGTCTAAGCAAAACTTCCTTTATTAATATCCTAACAATTCACCATAATAAAACTACAAACAAAATGATAACCTTACCCACACCCTTAAAATCGCCACATTGCCGCTCGCACTGTTCTCTGGTTTGGAAACGGTTACCATTGCCGCCACAACCGGTATATGTGAAAGCTACACAAGTCATTGATTCGCTGTCGTAGTACCAAGCGGTGGTTTGATTGTCACATTCACCTGCTTCAAGAGGTAGATCACAAACTGAATACACCTATAAAAGACATACAATAATCTACGGCTTTGATTCATAACTTTCTCCAACACTTACGGGAGCTGGTGGCCGCTCACCGCAGAAGTCGTCGCATTCTTGCTCAGTTTTGAAATTGTTACGATTTGGCCGACAGCCGGAAAATTCGAATTCAATACATTTTCCACTTTGCTGGTCAAAGTGCCACCTAATGATGCTATCGTTACAATTACCACGTAATGGCGGCAAACTGCAGGTCGGTTGAGCGGGGAAACATTCTGATTCACATTCATCTTCACTTACGAAATTATTCGCATTGCCTTCGCATTCAGTATAGGTAAATTCTTCACAAACTCCATCTCCACTATTGTAGTACCAACGGGTTTGATAACCGAGACAATTCCCAGAAGCAGCTGGTAAGAAACACTTGGAAGACTCCTGCGAAGTTTCGCCACTGTATTCACGTTCCGATGAAGGTGAAATACAACGTTGTTGGCATTCCACTTCATTAGTAAACCGATTATCGTTGCCGCCACAGCCGCCGTAATAAAACTGGCGACATATGCCTTGGTCATAATCATAATACCAAACTAACGTATAATTTGCACAATCACCCACTTCAGGGTTCTGTTCACAAATCTCTCCTGATGGTGGTGGTCGTTCTGGTTGAGGTTGAGGTGGTGTTACAGGAGTTTTAGGTTCAACAACAGGTGGCTCTTGGCACCGCTGTTTACACGCATCTTCAGTTGAGAACTTGTTCTCGTTACCACCGCAACCACCATAATAAAATTGACGGCAACGTTGATCGTTGACATCATAGTACCACATGGGTTCAAAATTTCTGCAATCGCCAACCTCCGCAGCAATTTCACATACATTTTTGGCTAAATTTTAAACAGAAACCTATATATAATCTTATTCCCACTATTCATTAAGTGTAGTTGCAACGCTACGATTTCAATTTTGAAAATCTTACCGACATCTTTAGGACAATGATCCTCGCAAGATTGCAATGAAGGAAAGTTATTTTTATTGCCACCACAACCAGTATAGTAGAAAGGCATGCATTTCTTGTCAGTTTCAGAATAATACCAACGCGGTTGCTTTTCACTACAATCACCTGTTTGCTTGGGAAGCGAGCAATAATCTAGATATATGTAAGGGTTACGTATGTGTCGATGGATGGGGTTCATAAGCAAGCAATGAACAGCAAGCAAGAAATATCAATCGTATAAATATTAGGCAAAAGTTTTTCGTGCATTCCCAATTGTATAAAAAAAAAGAAAATTTGATTCATTATACTATCACCAACTAAAAAAGCTTTATCAATATTATCATTAACAAACCATTCCCCTGAGACTAACAAATCAATACTATGCAAGCATATAGGCAATTATGTCGAGCATTATAATAACAAAATATAATAGACAAACCTTTATGAATTCCCGGCTGACGACAATGATAGCTGCAAGCATGTTCCGTAGGATAATTGTTTTTATTGCCTTTACAACCCCCGTAGGTAAACGGCCGACAAAAATCTGTCTGATTATCGTAGTACCAACGTTCAAAGTTACCTTCACAAGGTCCTTCATCCACGGGTTGTTCGCAAGGAGCTACAAAATATTCATCACAATATAAATTATTTTCTGCTCTACTTAAATTTCAACTTACGTAAGCTTTCGCTAACGGCGCACAAAGTCTGGCATTCTTCTTTGCTGTCAAAACGGTTGTTTGTACCATAACATCCTCCATAATTAAATTCCTCACAACGTTCAAGCTCTGCATTGAAATACCATTTTTTATTGTAACCCGTGCACGGTCCTGAACTCTTAGGCAAGAAACAAGCTTCTTTCCCAGTATAATCTTGGCAAGTTTGTTTACAATCGTCCTCAGTGTCGAAACGATTCCCGTTGCCATCACAACCACCGTACCAGAATCTGGCGCAAGCACCATAAGAAGTATCAAAGAAATATTTAATAGTATAATTAGTGCAAGGCCCACTCTCTTTGGACAAGCCACAAGATTTTTGCGCTGGTTCTTTGACATTCTCACATCCCTCGAATTTTTCACCTTGGGCAGATGTAATACCGTCAGGGCAGCAGCCAAACTTACTTTCCACACAAGAGCAACCCTCATTGTCAGGTCCTTTAGCTGGAGTTTTTTCATCTGGACAACATTTAAATTCAGTCTGTGAACAATGACAGCCGTAGTGATGTGGTCCTTGAGCGATTGTAATCCCGTCCGGGCAACAACCAAATTGAAGAGTATGGCACGCACAGCCTTCGAACTTTGGTCCCCTAGCTGCTGTGAGCTTGTTTGGGCAACAACCGAATTGAGTCTGTTCACAATTACAACCCTCATAGTTTGGACCTCGTGCTGAAGTTTGATTGTCGTGACAACAACCATAGGGTGAATACTGACATTCGCAATTCTCAAAGTTAGGACCATGTGCGCTGTTAATATTGTCAGGACAGCAGCCGTACGTAGAAGCTAAGCAACATCCTTCACCCATAGGACCATGGGCCGGTGTCTCGTTATCAGGACAGCAACCGAATGGCTCGTAAGTGCACCGTGGACAACCTTCATCATTCGGACCTGAAGCCGGAGTTCGGCCATCTCTGCAACAACCATATATACTCTGCCTGCAATCTCCTTTATCACAACCAGCAAAGTTTACACCAGTAGCATTTGTTTGACCATCAGGGCAGCACCCGAATTCATTAAACGAACAAGAAGGTACAACATCTGGATGCATCTCCCCGTCAGTCGTCTCAGTAATTTCAGAACTGGGCAAATCCGTAACATCGGTGGAAGGTTCTTCGCTGGCAATTTCTTCAGTAATTGGTTCTTCGGTTGTTGTTGTCGGCGGTAGGGTAGTTGGTTCTGGACATCCTTCATTATCCTCACCTTCGGCTGGTGTAAATTTATCGGGACAGCAACCGAATAATGTCTCAGCACATTGCGATTTTGGACAGCCTTCAAAGTTTTTACCTCCAGCAGGTGACACACCATCGTGACAGCAGCCAAACTCAGCTTCGATGCAAGTCTTAGGAATCGGGCAACCCTCATCAAACGGTCCTTTTGCCTTTGTTTTAAGGTCGGGACAGCAACCGTATGGGCTCTTTTCACAAGTCTTCGGCTTACATTTTTTAGGCTTAGCCGGTTTTGTGACAATCGCTTCCAAAGTGTAAGCTGTACTTTTTTCAACCTCCTCCTCGGTACTCCATATATCAACAGTACTGGACTCATAAGCTGATGTGGAACTATCGGTATAGTCAGTAGAAGCGTCTGTAGTTGAAGCATCAGAAATGTTACTACTGGAATCAGTAGTGTCACTTTCAGTAGAACCGACTTCTGTTGTTTCCATACTTTCAGTAGTTTCCTCAGTTGTAGAAGATGCTTCCGTTGTAAAGTCTGAAATGGTGGAAGAATCAGTAGACTCAGTTGAAGTAAAGGAGTCTGTGGACGATGTTTCAGCGCTGGGCACTGACGAATCTGTGGATTCTGTTAGGTCTGAACTCTCTGTAGTTATATCTGTTGTTTCCGTAGAAGATTTCGTTGTGCTATCCCCTGTTGAAGAAGTAAGGGTGCTTATATCTGTGGAAGCTTCCGAGGTAAATTCCGTAGATAATGAAATGTCTGTAGAAGCAGCAAGTTCCGTAGAGGATTCAGTTGTTACGTCGGTAGAGCTGCTAGTATCTGTTGACTCTGAACTAATACTTGTTTCAGTCGAAGATTCTGAAGTAAACTCTGTCGACACTGAAGAGTCAGTGGAACTCTCAGTGGTTGACCCGATAGAAAATTCTGATGTCGATTCTGTAGATGGCGAAGATTCTGAAAATGTCGAAGAGTCTGTAGACGCTGAAGAGTCTGTAGACGCTGAAGAGTCTGTAGACGCTGAAGAATCTGTAGACGCTGAAGAGTCTGTGGACATCGAAGAGTCTGTAGATACCGAAGAGTCTGTGGACACCGAAGAGTCCGTAGATACTGAAGGTTCTGTAGACGCCGAAGATTCTGTTGAAGCTTCCGTTGTGGATTCCGTAGATAACGTTGTATCTGTAGAAGTAGATTCAGTGGACTCAGTCGAGCTCTCCGACGTAGATTCGGTAGAGTCAGTGGAATATTCGGGTGTTGATTCAGTAGAGATTGATGATTCTGTCGACGCTTCTGTTGAATCTGTAGAGGACTCTGATCTTCCATCAGTGGAGAGTGAATTTTCTGTTGAACTGTCTGTTGAACTGTCTGTTGAACCGTCTGTTGAACTTTCCGTGTACGCTTCTGTTGATTTAGTTATGTCTGTAGACGACTCTGAAAATTCGCTAGAGCTTTCTGGCGTAGTCGAAATTTCTAAAGTTGATTCAGTGGTTCTGTCTGTTGAGTACTCGGAAGTTGAAGCAGAAACGTCAGTAGAGGAGCCTGAAGTCAAATCGGTCGTATGTAAACTTTCCGTCGAACTTTGCGTAGCTAGTTCTGTTGAAGCTGATGTATCTGTAGAGACGTCGGATGTGTCTGCTGTGGTATCGGCGGACACAGTAGTACCAGTGGAAGAGCCTATGTCTGTAGAGGTGTCTGATATCAAATCTGTAGATATTGAATCTACAGTGGAACTTTCAACTGTTGATTCTGTTGAAAATGTGGATGTAGGCTCCGAAGTAGTGGTACTACCAGTGTATGCAGTCACCTCATCGCTGGAACTTGTAAAGTCAGTCTCACCACTACCTTCAGTTACAAGAGTGGTATCATCAACTTCATCACCTGAACCCTCTGGTGTTGTCAAGGTTGAGTCGCCTTCGCCTGTTGGTTCATCGGATGGAGCATCGCTTAACATGAGCTCATCGGTTATGAGAGAAGAAACAGTTGTAATTTCTTGATCCAAATCAATGCCATCAGCAATCTTAAGATCTTCGCTCATTTTATCTGTCACAACTTCGACTTCGTCCTCACCTCCTTCTCCTTCTTCGTCTTCGTCACATTCATCTTCTTCATCTTCTTCATCTTCTTCATCCTCTCGTACAGGCTCGGCTGTGCTGTCTACTGGCATTACTTCATCTTCGGTGCACGCCTGAACATTACATTTTTCTGATAAGGATTCTATTTTTGTTTCATCACAATTCGTTGATTTCGTACCGTTGGCCAAACATAATACTTCTCGTTGTCGTTCGCCACCCCCACATAATTTGCTACAAGGGCCCCATGGACCTGTAAACCATTGGCCAGGGCATTCCTTTTCCTCTCCATCACATTCCTGTTCAGAATCAGGTTTGGTGGTATTATCACATTGCGATTCGTCCACAATTTTCGTGATACTTTGTCCGTCATATTCACCGCATAAAACTATACGCGATTGCATACCTTTACCACAAGCTGCGGAGCATTTACTCCATTCTGAAGTAAACCATTGAACTTGACATTTTTTCGAGTCGCAGGGTCTGGAAAGAAGAGGAACTTCCGGGGCACAAAATTCTTCTGGATAAACTTTTCCAGCCTTCGAAGCACAAATGGCAAAGCGTGTCTCTGTTGTTTGCCCGCAATCACTACACTGTATAAAAAAACAAAATTTACTAAAGTGGAAGAAAATTGAGCGACAAGTGTTAACCTACACCGCTCCATTCAGAAATAATCCAATCAACCCCCTCGCATGGTGCTAATGTGCAAGATTTTTCGGTTTCTGGTTTGTTTTCAACGCAATCCTCGTCACTTAAAACCCTCTTGCGACCATTTTCTTCGATAAAGCAAGTAACTTTTCTTTTCTGAGTACCTTCACCACACAATTTATCGCACTACGGAACAATCAAGGAAAAATATCCAACTGCTTTCATTTGTTTGGTTATCTCTTCCTTTTTTTACACTTACCGGGCTCCAAGGACCCAAGTGATATTTGGGACAGTTTTTAACGTCACGATTGCATTCTTGTTGAGTCGCGGGTTTATTTCCTACTTCCTCGAGGCAAATTGTATCCTCTTCTACAGTAATTTCACCCCTCGACGAGGCTCTTTCGCACGTTACGTTACGGTTTTGTATACCATCAGAACCACAACCTTCTGAACATTTACCCCATTCGCTGCTGACCCATTGAGGAGGGCAAGGGTCAATAGCACACTCTTGAATTTCTGCTGGCTTAGCTTCTTGATCACATAAACTGGGGTCAACTTGCTCCAAGTTGAGCCGATTATTGCAGGTAACGACCCGCGTTTGCGTGCCTCCACCACATGTTACGCTACACGATCCGTACTCCATATGAGTCCAAGTATAAACATCTGGTGTACTGCGACTTACTGTGGTCGGAATACTGTATTCATAATCAATGCTGACATTTTTATCTTGAACAAGCATTACTATATAGATTGACTCTGTAATTGGACCGTGACAAGTCAGTTGATCGGGCGCAGCGAAACCTGTAGGTTTTCTTTGATAATTCCACCAAGATCCAGCAAAAAACATGGGACGAGGAAAATCAATTCGCCAATTCCCATTTAAATAATAATGACTGCTGAGGTTGCGGCAAGCTATATAATTATTGGAAGGAGCGGTTTCCATTACGCGTATATTAGTGGCTCCCATTGGTATTAAAAGTATATCATTGTAACCAGCTGAGAGATTGTTTATAGTAAATTTATCGCCAACCGTCTTACAAGTGCTACCGTCACCTCCGCACTTACGGCATTTATCTTCTCTGGCATCCGAACCCAACATCATGTCACAACCTACTGACTGACATTGACCATCCACACAAACATCTAGACTCTGATCATTGCAACGGGTACCGTCAATAACTTTGGCTTTGTGAACATAATAAAAACGCTCGCCTTTGGGCATGCAACTCAATTGACATGGATTCGGCGAACCCATATATGGGACCCATTCGTAATAGATTCCATCGAAAGGAACATGATTAAAACGTGAACATTGCTGAGCTCTAAAATCCGGTTCTTCCTCGGGACAATCTTGAGTATTACAAGAGAAATATTTACGATTCCCTCCTGAACATAAAGGAGCGCCGCTTGGTCTGCAATTAAATAAAACGACCGTGAGGGGTAACAAAGCCGCTAAGAAGTTAAACTTACGCCAATCTACGGCATTCGCGCATTTGATACGAGACACCACCACCGCAGGAGCGCGAGCATTCCGAAGGTGAACTCCACTCAGTCCATTCGTACGGATCGTCACCTTCTCCACCAGGTACAATATAACTGGCAGATAAATACATTTTGGCACCATTCTGTCTTTTTGACCTTGCACCGTACTGAGAATAAAAACGAATGAAGCGTAGGAGTCAGTTATTTCTTAAGACGGTTTTGTTAATTATGACACATTAAAGACTTACAAAACGTGATTGCGCATGCTGAACACATAGAAGTATAATTAGTAATATCAAAGGCGGTATTCTGTTGAGAAAAAGAGGAAGCAAAAAGGAAAATCAGAATTTCACTTAAGCAAAGACCAAAACAAAATGCACTATTTATTTGCGCGACTAAAGCATTGTCGCTGCAGAATTGTCGAGATATTTCCCCGACAGACCTAAGTAGTAAAGTGATTAAAATGAACAAAATTTTGCTCTTTAGTGTAAATAATATTCTGAGAATTCAGATGCGCCTGAAAGGCTCAACCTAGTAAAATTATCTTTAATAACATTTCTCTGGCCGAATTTTGCAATGTTTAAATAATAGATTAAAAAGATACACGCCAACTATTAAATTAATTTCGAGAAAATGTTAGTGACTTTCGCAGAGATTTTCGATTAAAATATTAAAGAGGAAAGAAGAAAAATGATATTATACATCTAACAACATATGTGTATGTATGTCTACATAAATATGTATATATACATATACATATAAACATTTAGAATTTAAAACATCTTAATTTGCAACTGTCATGATCAGCAGCAATGAGAACACTTGATAATATTAAAATTATATCAATTTCCTTTTCACATATGTTTGATTTGTTTGACGGTGTTTTTGATCATTTATAGAGAAATTTTTTTTATTTGTAAACTAAGCTGTCTGTATCTAGTCTAGATTCTTACACACATCTGTAGAATATTTTTTATATCTGATGTGTTAAGTCAACTTTCATGTAAATAAACACTCAAACGAATGATTTTAGCTTATATTACAAACTACTGTCACGATGGCAGACAAACAAAACAATTTCTAATAAAATGAATATGTGAAAATTATAAAAGTTCTACATGTATGTAATAAAACAGTAGCGAAAACATTTTATATATAAATATAAAAAATGACGGAAATAATTTTATGAGCGTAAAAGAATTTATGCCTAAGGTATGTTTAATATGAAAATGCATAGTTGGACAAAGTCGATTTCTAAATCCTCTAAACCATCTCGGCTAATGCAATTCTTTATATATTTTTGTCATTAAATATTATCCTTTGCCGCCAAATGAAGATTTGCTGGTCGTGCAGTTAAAAAACTGATTCGATTTCAGTAAAGTTTTGTATATTCATTTAGCATGCATCATCGACACTAAAAAATTCTTTTCCAATAATTACTTTCTTTAAATAGATCGATATATGATCCGATTAAATACGTTTTCTCAGTATCGGTACAAGGTTAAAGCGTGTCAACGTGTTAAACTTTGCCAATATATGTCAAACATAACAACACTTGGACGGACGGACATCCTTAAGTCAGACTAAATATCTATTTTATATAATGCATATATATCAATGTCCACGAATGTACTATATACATACTATATATATTTAGCATATATATATACATATATAGACATGTATTTCATATATACATATAAATCTATTCCAAACCCATTTAAGGGTTGGTACAACCGGAAAAACGCATGGATCTCTCAATAGTCATTCGGCATCTTGACGCTATCCTGCAAACACAATACATGTTATGTTATATAACTTGAAGGCTTGTAGATATAAATGCGTAAGATTTACAACAAGTTTTTTTTATGTGTAACAGAAAAAAGTTAACTGAAGTGCAGTGAAAAAAAAGTCCGAAAATTAATTGCCATCTATTAAACTATCAACCGATGATTAGACGTAAGAGAAAGAAGAGAAGAACAGGAGATTATGATAGTGTAAATATATATACATATGTACGTGTGTGTGTTTGTGTGTGTTTATATGTCAATATGTTTGTTTATGTCCGCATATATATATATATAAATATATATTGACTGTATGGCTTCTCTTATTCTTGCAGTTGCCTTTGTAAAGCCAAGTGCAACTATCACTTGACCAGTGATGCATAATTTTCTGTCTTATTGAATTTCTTGTTTGATTTGGTACGGTTTTGTCAAGAGCTTTAGGTCAAGTGTTTTCATTTAGAGCAACAATGGCATCATCAACAACAACAACAACGATAGCAACAACAATAGCAACAACAATAATAAACATACATAAAGAAAGGAAGAGACAGAGAGAGAGAGAGAGAGGGAGAGAGAGAGAGAGTGACACGGAGAGAGATTGAGTGCGGCCAAGAAGAAAATTAAAATTAAAATCTATGAAGAATAACAACAAAAACAAATACACAATCCTAAGAAGTTCATGAAAGAAATAATTAAAAAATATATATCAGCGGATTCTTAGTAAATATGCATGGAATAGCAACAAAAACAACAACATCAATAACAACAATAATTATAATAATAATAATAATAAAAACAATATCAACAATCATAATATAAGTTTTATAGTGATGTTGCTGTTAATTTAAGCCGTCATTATCTTAAGCAAAATCAGTATAAAGAAGAATAACAATAACATGATTATCTTAAGCGTTATAGTGTGATTTGTTGTTGTTGTTTTTATTCTTGTTGTTGCCGTTATGATGCTGATGTTGTTGATGATGATGACAGTTTGAATTAACGGTTCATATTTTAGGCATAGCATATAAAAGACCGACAAACTGTCGTCATATACCACAAGATGTGAATGTTCTATCAATAATAATAATAACAATAACAACAAAAACAATGATAATAAGGAAAACGAAAAAGAAAAAAAAAAAAAAATGAAATAAATAAAAAAAAAAAGGAAAAAAAATCACACAAAATATTAAAATGATTGTAGACATAAAGACGCCGTAGATAAATTTGTATATTTTGCTAACAAACATATACATATATGTATGTGTATATAATATATATACACATATATGTACATATTTGAAACAAAAGCAAATTTCTTCACTTACGACTTTCATATATACATACATCTAATATTTTCCTGTTCTTTTGCCAGTTTATACAAATATACAATATACATATATATATTTATATATATATATGTATATATTCACGAATATGCGATATGTTGAATTTGTGAAATTTTTGGTATTTTGCCAAATTCATTTTGTCACTCTTTCCTAGCTAGCTAGCTAGCATGTATGGCGTATAGCCGTATGCGTGCCTTTTGTATATATATGTATGTATGTATGTTATAAATGACATAACAAGAGAAAATCGCGCAGCACGCGACTTTAAATGCCAATAAGTGTAACCGGGGAAATAGTAATGAAATAACGGTGCTAACATAGCACGTTACACTTTGACGCCTTAGTACAGCAGGCAGTCTGGCAAAGGAAAGCAAGCATAACGGGCATCGAAGAGACACGAGATCTATAATTCAGCGCAAAAAATGAATGAATGAATGAATGACTGAATGAATGTTTACCACATGAACTAAGCCTTCTTGTCTTCTTGTTTTCTTTTATTTTTAGTAAAGGATACCTATTGTTTTTACAAAAACCATTGCAATACAAACATACATAAGCATAATACATGCATATATACACACTTATCAGAATAAACACAGTCATTATGAAAGCCAAGAAAATGTTGTGTGCGTATGTTAATCAGCGTATCAGTCACAGCAAGAGCAGTAGTAGCAGCAGTAGTCTCAGCAGCAGCAGCAGCAGCACCAGTAGTAGCATCAGTTGTAGTAGCTGCGAGATTATTATTTACCATAAACATGCATGAATGGATAAAAATTACTACAAAATATTTATGCCAAGACTCATGAAGAGACGACAACACACATTCATGTTAACGATAACAAATTTAAATGTGATTACTGTATTTTATTTATGCGATTTCTATATAGCATAGATATTATATATACATATATATAGATTGAATTTAGACTAAAAATACTTTATATTTACTTTAGAAGGGCTATAAATTCAGAAACGAAGGCAAAGTCTTTCGATTTTCTAATCTCTTTCGAAATGGTATTGCCTTTTTTTAAGCGAGCACACACACAAACGAACACACGCATGTTACCGTATGCACATACATACATAAACGTAGATACTTATAGGCAGGCATCCATATGTGTTGATGTCATTGTGACACTTGAAATGGGTCACATTACGTTATTATAAATATTCTATTGCTGTTTTGTTGTTGTTATTGTGTAGGCAAGAAAAACATTCGAGCAATCATAATGTTGTTGTAGTCAGTTGCCAAAAATAGTATAGTAAACAAATAATTCCAAAAATGAATAATATCAACATTTTCTCTTTTTTTTTTTTTTTTTTTTTTTTTTTTTTCTTTTGTTTGCGTACATTTTTCTCATTACTCTTACGAAATAAATTAGTTTTCGCAGCGGGTGTTGTTTTTTTTTTTTT